>NC_079426.1:16890364-16925364 GCF_026213295.1 Gadus chalcogrammus | reverse complement strand
TCCAATAAAAATAACTTCTTCATACGTTTTCCATATTCTATACCATATTACCAACGAACATACCATCAACGCACCTTCAATTAAATAAAATATAAATCAAATCATTTGAAAATGATTGTCTACACTCTAGACACCCTAGAGAGAAAATCATACACTTCTAAATCCAGTAAGACACTGGAATTGCACTGAGCTATTTGCCAATTAGGAAGTGTTCCATCATGTCTGGCCTATTTGCAAAGGCCTGGCTGACCCCCGGGGGCTAGAGGTGGGATCAAAGGGCTGTCTCCCGTGGGACCGCATGGAGAGCCTTCCAGAAACGCTGATCCCAAGCTTTTGTAAGAGAATCTTCTAATTACAATAAATCTCCACTGCGAGCTAAAGACAGGGTGCCAGGTACAGTGTCTATATGATAGCCTTATAGCTCAGGGGCTCCTCAGCGGCCTATAGATGTGTGGACGGAAGACTGATAGGAGATAGTGGTTGCCACCAGGCTAGTGGCCTTTTATTTGATCAGGTCACACACCTCAAAGAGTGATCCGCTTTAGCAGCTCAGGCTGACCACTGCCTGTGAGCTTGTTTAGCCTCTGGTATGTAGCAAGGTCTTTGACCTTGCACACAGATTAGTATCAGTATCATTTTTACCACTGGATTTAACTCTCCTATTCTTAGCCCTTCTTTTCTCGCATTGGGTGGCTCTCTCACAAAGGAATGCTGTGATTGAGCTTTTCTGAACAGAGTGCTGTTAAGATCTTATGGTCAACATCCAAGCATCTTTGATCCTCAATAACAGGGGAAGGGTCTTTTTTTGCGCAAACTACGGCCACAGTTTTTCAATACTCTGCCTTTGAAGTAAAAACAATAAAACAAATACACACTTATTTTTTGGTCTTCAAGATCTTTTGAGAATCAGTATTTGATTCCCTGCTCCTTCTCAATGGTGGATTAAACAGAAACTCTGGGGATCACCAATGCAACGATGTTGAAATCCAGCAACGCCACGCATACTGGGGCCGAGATAACAATGTAACTCACACTCTGGCAGCAATGCTTAGCATTCAACCAAATGCCACCCTTGAATCAGCAAAGTATTCAATTTTGGAGCACTATGGATACCAAGTGACAGATTTGACATTTCAGCTAATGGCACATTAGTGTTCTCTGACACATGTCACTTGCAGAGGAATAATCAGTGGCTGCCAAATCTTTTGAATTCCACAATGTACCAAATCCTCGTAAACAGTTTCCATGGATTCAATGTTGCCGTATCTTCCAATGTATCAATATGATCAAAGTATCTTAATTGAGTCTCTCTAAGCAGAAACACCTTAGGAGACGGGTGGCGCTAAACCCCATTAAGAACCTGCTTTCGACTTGCAACGTTGAACGCGGGGAGATTTGCTTTCACACCGGTTCAAACGAATTAGTGGTGCATCGGAGCGTATGCCTTTAGCAGCACGCTGAGGGAAGTGTCACCGTATCTGTCAGAAGAGGACAGTGACGGCTTGTGGGGGGGGGGGGGGGGACTCCACTCTGGCCCCCTCTCTGTACGATAAGGCTGCTCCGCTGGGTCCACCGACGGGACGTGGGTGCTACCTCTAGAACAGCCCTCTTTGTTCCCGCTGTGGAGCCGGGCTGTATGACATTCTCTGTGCTTCTCACTGAGCACTGCGGATGTCCAAAGGTGGGGTGGAGGTGAGGGGCGGGGGAGAGGAAGACGAGAGGAGAGAGTAGCAGTTTGTTCTTCCTGCAATTAGCATTCACGGTTAGCTAAGCAGAACTAATGCAGCAGAATCTTTGAGTTTCGCGTTACCCTGCTACTACCCCCTTACTGCCGGAGTACCTGCGGGCCAGATTAAACTGTAGCAAGACGACAACCCTAACCCCCCCCCCATGAGTGTGTGTGTGTGTGTGTGTGTGTGTGTGTGTGCCTGTATCCATTACAAGCCTATTATTATTGCCTATGTTATTGGTAATTCCCTTTGAATGACAATGACAAAACCCCATGTATTTGAGGAGTCTGACTTAAAAAAAACACAACAAAACAGGACACCACCTGGGCGTGGATAATGTGTGAGTGATACTGTAATTTAGAAAACAAACAGAGAGCAAGAGGTTAACATCCAATCTTACACCATTGTCTGGCTCCCACTGACGGAAGGCCCGATAGCCAGGGGCAAAAGTTTTTCTTCCTTTTAGAAGCGAAATGCATCTGGACGATGGCTGTTAAAGATGTCACACATAATGACACATAAAGAGGACGTCTCCACCCGCCTCGCTGATCCAATGTATTCCCATGACGACTTCACTTGTCCTTTCTGTACGATTTATTCGTTGTTTGGGTGGGGAGGCAACCTGGTATTCGGCCTGCTTTTCCTCAAGCCGGCGAGCAGTAAAAAATACTTGTTCACCACTGATGAGGTGGCATCTGGGTCAGGAAGGGATGAAGTCATGCAGTCTTTTCAAGTCGGGTAGGATTGGGAACTGGCGCAGCAAGGTGTCACCCTTATTGGGACGGAGACAGGGCTGACATGATCTCATGGGTCTTAAGTGACAGCAGGGCCAGCCTCCCCACAGATCTCCCTCTCACCCCGATGCAACACAATATCACAACACGCTAATGCGCAACTTTGATCGCTCTTTTTACAAATGAAAAGGAGAACATCCACACCGTGACTCTCCCCCTCTCCCCAGCACCACCCCCACGCCTCCATCTTGTATAACCGTTTCCTTGTATTTCCTCTGCAGTAGATCCGATGCAGACACGGCTGGAAGAGCCCTCCGATCCAGGCCTTCCCTGGGTCTCGATCAGCATGCAGTCCACCCCCCCCCCCCCCCCCCCCCGGTGTGCTGATCCGCTGTGTTTATCCACGGCTAATCATTATCAGTCCTCTAAAGCGTTGCCTTATCTATTACAAAACAGGTATAAGTGGCGTAAATACCCCCCGCATTGATCCGCCAAACAGTCCCACTGTGACGACCGGCCACCGTCTAGTCACACCGCCCCAGACAAGACACTACTCATAATCAATAAGTGCTTTAGTGACACACACTGGTAGGGCTGCAGGCTCCCAGGTCCCTGGGAGATGCTTGTTCAGCGCAGACGGGGAGCTGCAGGAAAGGATCGATGCATAAATAATACCTAACGCCGAAGGAACGGGTTATAATTGTATTAATAATAATGATCATGAATAAGATTTTGACTCTTGCCGTCATTGATGGAAACAGTGAGGTGGAAGAAATCAATTGCAACATGTCTTGTTGGGGCTTGACTTTAGAGGGACTTGCTGAAGGTATAGGGGAGGGAGGGGTGGCCCTCATGCTCCTGTTGCTTCAAAGCACTGGTAGTCGCACTCTCGCACCAAGACACCAGCTGTGATCCCGTCAAGGTTTTAATTGTTTTAATTTAAACACTCAATCCCAATGACATTGCTTTCATAATGTCATCAGGTATCCAAGGAGAGTGATCTTAGCAGGACCTGAACCAACAGATAACCAACACCTCTCTCAATTGCACAACTGAAAATGTTATGGTTGGAGTTCAAAGTTTACGCTACAGTTCACGTGACATCGGTTTTCAGTTTCTAAAAAATAAACTCCATGGAGCAAGGCCTCAGCGGATACTGAACTCATGTCTCCAGAACTGATCACCAACAGACATCGTTTAGGTACCATCGCTAACCACAGCCAGGTTCAGAAAACAAGCGTGTTAAAATGTATGGAACTTAAAGTTATGGCTGTGTGCAAAGTTCTTGATTTGAATCATGTGTCACTTTGAGTCCCTGTGACTCAGTTTTATAAATAAAAAGCACAGACAAAACTAACTTTCAGTGCTGCACCCATCCGTAACCCGCCGGAAAGATAATCAGGAATATCTGGTGAATTATTCAAGCAGGGACTCAAGAATCGGGAGTGCAACTTGGAGTGCTTTGTGTTTCCCATAATATTTCTGTTTGTCTCACCCCGGCACGCCCCCCATTGAACCACAGCTACTTGTGTCTACTTGATGCTCCAATCTAAATCAAAAAGAGTGAAATATAATAACAGATGAGCCGTGGCTTCACTGAGTGGAACATCAAGCTTTAGATAACTCCTCTTATTGAGAGAGAGAGAGAAAGAGAGACAGAGAGAGAGAGAGAGAGAGAGAGAGAGAGGGAGGGGGGATGGAGAGAGAGAGAGAGACGGGGGGGGGAGAACGTGAGGGGGAGGAGAGAGGGTGAAAGAGAGGGAGAGATAGAAAGAGAGAAAAGGGGGGGAATGAGGTAGAGAGAGAGAGAGAGAGAGAGAGAGAGAGAGAGAGAGAGAGAGAGAGAGAGAGAGAGAGAGAGAGAGTTGTAGTCAGGGGAGGTTTAAGGTTACCATCTAATTTCCCTGTCGTTACCTGCAGACTGCGCGCCATCCGGCCTCCGCTGTGTTTCTCAACAGGGAACAGCACAATCTGTTATACTGTAGTGATCACTAGCTCTTCCTCAACCAATGATTACCTGTAATTACCTGGTGTTCTCCCCGACCCCACTCCCTCCCCTCCCTCAGCCACCCTCCACCCACCCCCAGCCCTTTATCTACCTACTACTCTCAACTCCCTGCTCTCTCTCTCTCTCTCTCGCTGTCTCTGTCCTTCTCTCTCTCCCTCTATAGCTCTGACTCTCTCGCCCTAACCCCTTGTGCTATTACCCTAACTGCCTGTTGTGGAGCAAAGAGGAGGTGTGTGAAGAACAAGGCGGGCTTTTATGGACTCCCCACCAGCGCCACTCCACACAGCTCCATTTGGAAATTATCGGGTCCCCTGCTTTTGAAGTCTTTGTAAGCGCACCCTCCTATTTGCGAGATGGCTGTGTACTTAAAGGTCACAGATTGATCAAGAGGTCCTAAAGATGGCCTTTTTCCAGTGAAAGCACCGCAACGCTCTCGCTTCCACGCACGCTCTGTCCGCAGGGGGAGGAAAGAGAAGATAAAATGGATCCCTCTCTCTCTCTCTCTCTCTCTCTCTCTCTCTCTCTCTCTCTCTCTCTCTCTCTCTCTCTCTCTCTCTCTCTCTCTCTCTCTCTCTCTCTCTCTCTCTCTTTACCTATCTCTCTGTATGCCATAGTCAGACATATTAAGACTTTAATGTACTATTCCATTTACCCTAGAAATGCCACAATTGAGTATGGATTCAAAATGAGCCCAGCAATTTACGGTTGCATTTTCAACCGTTTCAGTTGGCTCAAATTTAAGCATATTCTATTTAATGATTCCCTGAGGGTAATTTTTACTAATGTACACAAGATTAAAATGTGTCTGGATGTGGTTAAGGATAGTAATTGTATTGTTTGATGTTTTTTTGTTTGTTTTTAATTTTGTCGTTGCCATATTATGCAACTCCTTTGACCATGAATATTAGTTGATGGTTGTTTCCAAAATGATTATGTATGATTATATTATAGCTAACTAACTAACTAACTATATATTTATAGACATATATATATATATATACACAGTATTTACACTTTTTCGCTATATACTACCATCAATATAAACATATAGATATATTTATATTTATAGTTTATATAGTATAGAATAGCATACAGTTTATAAAACATAGAAATGTACTGACAGATAATAAAAAATTGATTCTAACAAGCAAAACAAAACTGTAACTCCAGCCATACTGAACCAAGAAGCAGATAAGGTTCCTGCATCTCTTTATGCAGAGTGAGTGGAAGCAGGGGGGGGTGGGGGTTGATTCAGTCTCAGTCAGTACATATGCACGTACATAATCCTGTGAATCACCGTGTTTGTTTGCGGGGCTCGCTCGCTCACAACACCGGCGTGTCAGACGGCAGACATAGCTATAGGAGAGCGCACGGGGGAGGGGCCATTCATCACCGGCTCCTGTACCCAACCTACTCTGTTATTGTTATTGATGGTGTGTGCCTCTGCCTTGTCTATTTATTATTTGGCTGGCGATGAATGAGAGAGGTGCCAGTGTGGCGTACGCCGTTGCCACTTTATCCCCCTCTCTCCGTCTCTTTTGAATATATTCCCGGAGAGCGGTGCAAGCCTCCGCGGGACACGGAGCAGCTTGGCAGCAGGACGTGGTGTGTGGCTCTTTTTTTCTACTGATTGGATCACTCGCTGATAACCGGATGCGTGTCGCAGTTGACAATGTGGTGGAAAAGATGGAGTCAGGGCAGTAAGGGATAATGAAACTGTTTTGAGGGGATGGGGATGCGGTTCTGGTGGTGGTGGTGGTGGTGGTGGTGGTGGAGGTGCTGATGGAGGTACCGGTGGAGGGTGGGGTGGGGGTGGGTGTTAGAGATGGATGTTGTTTTCTACAACATTAACCTTGTAAATGGCTGTCAGAGAGCTGCTCTATTTGGGCGATTCGCCCGACCCCACACGTGCAAAAGCTTGCATACACACCTCACGCACATACACACATACATACATACACACACACACACAGACACACGACACACACACACACACACACACACACACACACACACACACACACACACACACACACACACACACACACACACACACACACACACACACACACACACACACACACACACACACACACACACACCCAACACGCACTCACCCAACACACAGTCACACAATCCACACAACTCAGACCACTTCCCTGCACTGCACGTTAAAATAAAGCAAGAATACCCAAAAGTATAGCTGGAGCAGCAATATTAATACAACGATACAAAATGTGTGTCCATTGTTGTGTGCTTGTGTGTGTCTGTTTGCGTGCGGATTGGATGAATGGGGACCCTATTAGCATCGCCGCCTTCAGTGCTTGTGGCAAAACACTGAGTGATTTGAAAAATGTCCCTCCCCCCGCCCATCTCCCCACCCCACCCCGCTGTCTGCTATTGGGGCTGACAGATGAGCTAAGGAAGATGTAAAAGGCCCCGATGGTGGGGTGGGTGGGGCTGATGGGGGGGGGGTTGGTTGGTTGGAGACGGGAGCAGCTGCCAAAGACCAGAACCCCCTGAGTTAAAGCCCTCCAAAATGAGTAATCTTACATGATAATATCCTCATGTGTCTTGATAAGGACGGGCCATCGGACCCCACCCCAACCCCCCCCCCCACGATAGCACTATGCGCTGTGGAACCCCCCCCCCCCCCCTGCTAACATTAGAGCACCCCGTTAACGGCGTTATGGATATGCTGAGAGGGGCCCTGTAGCTCGCGCCCATCCCCTCGGCGCCTCTAATTTGGCAGCTATATCTTCTTTAACGGCGGCGATAACCACCGGCTATCACCGTGATCGCACCCACAGCCGCCGCCGCCGCCGCCGCCGCCGCCGCCCGCCACCCCGCCGCCCCGCCGCCCAGCGCACAGGGTCGGGGGAAAGTATGGTGAAACACTCACGAGATGGCTCCCCTGAAATGTGGGGGACCACGGAGTGTGGCTGCTGGTGTTTATACTCACAGAGACACAACCACAGACAGGTCCACCAAACACAGACAGACACACACACACAGACACACACACATACACACACACACACACACAGACACAGACACATATGTACACACACACACACACACACACACACACACACACACACACACACACACACACACACACACGCACACACACACACACACACACACACACACACACACAGGCAGGCACAGAAACGTAGAAAGACACACACACACACACACACACGGCGGCATGACGTTTAAGCGGGCCCTGGGCTGGCGGTGGCGAGGGGCCCGGTGAGGAATCCGGTGAGGGGCCCGGGGCAGGCGATGGGCCCGGTGAGGGGCCCGGTAAGGGGCCCGGTACAGGTGAGGGGCCCGGTGAGGGGCCCGCTGAGGGGCCCGGTGAGGGCAATTGCACCTGACTGCAGCACGCAGATCGAGGAGTGGGCTAAACGTTTGACTACGGACAGAGTGGTGTAAAACCCACATTGTAGAATGTAGAATAACGATCAATATATATATATATATATATATATATATATATAATATATATACACCATGTCATTTTTTCCGAGAGTGACAAACAGTATATATAAAGATACATGTTATTTTGTATACTCAATTATATTATCTAAGTCAAAAAAACCAACGACAGAAGGCTTCATTGATTTTTATTTATTTTTAGCAGGAGGGGGAGGGGGGTCACCTGTCATGCAAACACACACACACACACACACACACACACACACACACACACACACACACACACACACACACACACACACACACACACACACACACACACACACACTCACACACACACACACACACACACACACACACACACACGCAAACACAAGGTCAATCAAAGTATCTGTAGGGTAACAAATGGACGCAGAAAATGAAGGAATGTATTTCATTACATTTAGCCAATTTTGATCATTGACAACGCAGAATTCTAATAGCAAAATGTATTGCATTATTATTATTTATTGCACTACGCAAAGAGTAAGGCCATGGATTAAATGTTGATATTCAAATCCTGTTATTTTGCCTTATTATACTCTCTTCATGTGAAGTATTTTTTGATTACCTTCTTTATTCCTGACAGACATAGCCTACTCTAGGGTAGAAACACACACAAATACAGCTTAGTTAGTTTACTCTGTTTATATACCTAGACTTTAAATTTAATATATATGTAATAATATTTTTTGGCACATTGCCGGCAACTTGGCTAATCTACTTGAAAATTGCCAAACACACAGCATTTGGTGAAACCGCATTAGTCTTGTGCGTTTCGGCCGACCGCCCAGACGGAGCCGGCGAATCCGGTTCCCAAAACCATCGATTTCTGAATCCATGTCCGAGGTTGGTTTCAAATCTATCCGTACCTATTCGGTTAGGATTCGTGTGGACGCCTGAAACGCAAACGATGACGTCATTAGCCCCCCTCCAGCAGGGGGGCTGGTTGGGGATTTGCATTGAATTTTTTATTCATAATATTATTTGTATTCTTTTTGTAGCTTTAATTACAGCCCCTTGATGAATGTAATTACTAACTGTACATTAAAAAGTATTTCTGCTCAATTTAAAAGGTTGAATCTCCTCTTGACTGAATATTTACTACAGCGTTTCTACAGCTCGAAGCGGTTTTGCAATGAATCCGTCTTTACGGAGATATTCCTGAATCGCATAAAATGAAACCGGATTGTTTTTGCCCGTTTCGGCTCTGTGTGGATGGGGCCTAAATGCTATTATTCACACCACTGATATAAACATGAGGCCTATGCACGTTACTTGCATGAATAGTTTAATCATCAACTTGTTGGTTTCTCCATAAAGTAGTTTATAATTAACAAGAACAGAGAACGGCAACTTGCCTCTAAGCAGAAAAGCTCTCGATATTATGGACTCACACACACCTTCTTCCTCTTCCGGTTGCTATTGGGCAGGTGGAGTCAAACGTTTAGCTCCACCCACGTTGAGATCACTCCTCGATCTGCGTGCTGCACCCAGGACTTAACTCGGTGAGGGCCCGCTGAGGAACCCGGTGAGGGGCCCGGTGAGGGGCCCGGTGAGGGACCCGGTGAGGAACCCGGTGAGGGGCCCGCTGAGGGGCCCGGTGAGGGACCCGGTGAGGGGCCCGCTGAGGGGCCCGGTGAGGGACCCGGTGAGGGACCCGGTGAGGGACACGGTGAGGTGCCCGCTGAGGGACACGGTGAGGGGCCCGCTGAGGGGCCCGGTGAGGGACCCGGTGAGGGACCCGGTGAGGGACACGGTGAGGTGCCCGGTGAGGGACACGGTGAGGGGTCCGGTGAGGGGCCCGGTGAGGGATACGATGAGGGGCCCGGTGAGGGGCCCGGAGAGGGGCCCGGTGAGGGGCCAGGTGAGGGGCCAGGTGAGGGGCCCGGTGAGGGGCCCGGTGAGGGGCCCGGTGAGGGGCCCGGTGAGGGCGTTTCCCGGGTAGTAACCTGGCTCGGCCAATTTGAGGAACAAAGGGAACGGTCAAAGCTGTAGTCCGTAGTGAGAGGGTTATGGGTCCCCAGAGTGGGAGGGCGGGGTCAGGGGTCCTGGCGGGGCCCATCCATCCAGGCTCAATGACCGGGGATATATACACACTGCACAGCAGCACACGCTCCTGTTAATTATTGATAGGGAAAATGGACTTTGTAAAGAAATACAGCCGGTACCTACGGCCAGAGATCTATAGGATAAACACACACAGAGGAAGGATGCATGCCGTGTGCGTGTGTGTGTGTGTGCAAGATTGTCTGTATCTACATCCTGTGAGTTTGTGTGAATGCGTGTGTGTGTGTGTGTGTGTGTGTGTGTGTGTGTGTGTGTTTGTGTTTGTGTGTGTGTGTGTGTGTGTGTGCGTTCACAAGTGTATGTTTGTTGGGTGTAAGGCTGTGTGTGTGTGCACTCAGTTGTATGTATAGGGCTGTATGTATATATTATATTTGCCTGTGTGTATGTGTGCACACAAGAACGCGAGATTGTATTGTGTTAATTGTATTGTGTATATGTAGGTGTTTTTGTGTGTGTTTGTGTGTGTGTGTGCGTGTGCTAGTGTCTGTCCGTGTGCACACTGCACATCTTTATGTGTACATGCGCATGTGTGTGCCCGTGTGTGCGCGCGTGCCTGTGTTTGTGTGCACGTCCCCAGTCTCCCGGTGATTGCACCTCAGATTACGCGTGTTCAAAGGTGTAGTCCGGGCGTCGCTGCAGAGGCGCGCGTAGACCGGCGCCACGCGGCTCTCTTTATATTTTAACAAAGTCCACCGAGCAGCGTTGCATATCGCCAAATGGCTCCCAGTGCTAATCATCCGGGCTGAAGTGAGGGGGAAAAAGGGAGAGATAAATGTTTGAGTGTAGAGGTTGAGGGCGTCTCTTTCACGGCTAACCCGTACACATGTGAATAAAAGCCTGAAAAGGAGCGACAGCAACGGGCTAGAAGTGAGCGCGACCGGGCTTTGAAAAACGCTGCCTGAGCTCCCGGGCCTTCGCTGCTAATGCATCTGACTCGAGTGCTGTAAGCAGGGGGGGGGGGGGGGGGGGGGGGGAATAGGGACGAGTGGGAGAGAGAGAGGGAGAGAGAAGGGTGGGGGGGGGGGGGGGGAGGAGAGAAAGAGAGAGGGAGGAGAGGGAGATGTAAAGGAGAGAAAGGAAGAAACCAACAGAGAGAGAGAGAGAGAGAGAGAGAGAGAGAGAGAGAGAGAGAGAGAGAGAGAGAGAGAGAGAGAGAGAGAGAGAGAGAGAGAGAGAGAGATATGAGAGAAATGGGACTGGTGTTACCGGGGACAAAGAGCCCCAAGGTGTGCACTTGGTATTCAGTAATTGGTAAAAGAAGCTTCATTTCTCCCAGTGATTTCCTGTATTTTTTACCGTCTTCTTTGACAATTCAGATGCTTTTAATAGGGACATGAGTATGGGGGGCTATTCTGTGAGCCCCCCCCTCCCCGCCATCCACCACACCTCACCTCCATCCTCACACTTCTACTGACACTCCCTCCTCATATATACACACACACATGCACACACATGCACATACACAAACACCCGCAAGCACACACACACACACACACACACACACACACACACACACACACACACACACACACACACACACACACACACACACACAATGACACACACACACACACACACACACACACACACACACACACACACACACACACACACACACACACACACACACACACACACACATAATCACACACAAACACAGCACACCTATCTCCTCACCTTCTAATTCTTGTTCAACACCAACCTGCTCGCCCGCTCCGTGCTAGAGATGATCCCCCCTCCCCCCATGCCGCCACCCACCCTCCGAATAGGAGAGGAAAAAAGCATTAGCCGTATTCTTCTGGCCATTCTGTCCTTTGAATACCGCAGACTCCTCTGGCTTTAATCATTTCTGTATCAGGCTCAGTCCAAATAAGCAAAGCCATTTTCTACACTCAATTACTCCCTTAACAGCATCAAAAAAGAGAAAGGGTTCAGGTATAGTGAGGCGAGGAAGCGAGCGAGAGGGACAAAATTGTGAAGCATCTTGATCCCCTAAAATGCCCTGAATGCTTTGAAAGGCTTTCTTTTTTTCTTATTTTTCCCCTTCTTTTTTTAACAAAAAACCGAATTTAAGATGGTTCTGGCTATAACAAAATGTTTACTGTCTGCTGGCAAGCTCTGAGCTCTTCACTTTCCCAACGGGGCAGATCGATGGAGAGCCCTGGAGAGGGAGAGAGGGAGAGAGAGAGAGAGAGAGAGAGAGAGAGAGAGAGAGAGAGAGAGAGAGAGAGAGAGAGAGAGAGAGAGAGAGAGAGAGAGAGAGAGAGAGAGAACGAGAGAGAGAGAGAGAGAGAGAGAGAGAGAGAGAGAGAGAGAGAGAGAGAGAGAGAGAGAGAGAGAGAGAAAGAGAGACAGTGCGAGAGACAGTGCGAGAGAGAGAGAGAGAGACAGAGAGAGAGAGAGAGAGAGAGAGAGAGAGAGAGAGAGAGAGAGAGAGAGAGAGAGAGACTGAATAGAAGCCTTGAGAAATGGAGCTCCAAATTAGTACATTTTCCATCCAATCCGGCTTTTATTCAGCAAGAAAGAAAAGTGTATCCAAAAGGTACAATTCACTGCAAAGGGTATTGTAACCGTGCATCACTCTCCCCCGTAACTACCCTTAACCTTTAGATACAAAGCGCTTGGACCGAACGCAGCTGCCATACAGGGCTCGGCGTTTAGATAATGAGATGTCCAACTTTTAGTTACATTAGTCTGTGTAAGCTAGAGGCGACCGGACTGACTCCGGTTCTTTGCTTTCGACGCTACGATCGTGTCGTCCAAACTGTCACTCCATAGAGGTGCCACATAAATAATCTCTGAGTTAATAGACTAAATGAGGCCAGGGCATTGATTTGTTTTTCCCTATGTGTCAGGGTCCTTCAGCGTGCAAAAATGTACGCACGAAGTGTCTCTTAATAGCCTGCTCTTTTACTAAAGTAGCACTCACGGCCCAAAAAAAGATGGCCCCATTTTTCCTCGTCCCACAATTGTCCCTCCAATTGTTCCAAATACCGGCCGGTAGACACAATTCATAGATGAAACGTGTGGACACCGACAGAGTTCAATGAAGCATGTCCACTGGAACATAATGTAATTGATTATTTTTGTATTTATTTGTAAAAAATAAAAGATGTCATCCTATCCTCCTCCGACACTCTGCTGGTGGTTCATCACAACAGGCCCTGCAGGGTGGGCCGCACTCTGGGTGGTTCACTCCCTCCTCCTCCTCGACGGCTCTCCTCCTCGTGTACTGCTCTCTGAAGGAGCGGTCGGGCCCAACGGGTGGCTGTGACCCACCCTCGGAGAACAGGGCGCCGGCCGAGGGTAAGAGGAGAGCTTTGGTGGATGTTTATGTTCATGTATAGATACACGCGTTGAAGGGACGAGAGGTCAGGCTGGTCTCTCACCGCCGTCGCTCATTACCAGGAGGACGGCGTGGGGTCGGAAGGTCAGGGAGTGTGGGATCCTATGGTCGGGCATTTTCCAGTGTCCTCCACCGCGAGGTAAATAACATGTTTGCCTATAGCGCACACAAACAGTAAACATGGGGAAGCAGAGTGGTTTTCGATGGGAGACCGCTTATGTCTGAAACAAGGAGACTTTAACCCTGTAACACAAAGTGGCACACTTTGTCGTAGTTTAATTTTACTTCATTAATACTGTTTTCCTGTGCTGCGTATAGCAGCATTCTAGGAAGTGAAATGGTGTTTAAATAGTTTCTAAGTCTTATGAATGTCCATTTCTTTTGTCATTTCCAATGATAAAAAGATGAATTGGGCCAGGTTGGGAATAAACCAAACTGCATCTCATGGATTTGGATGATGAAAAGACTCACGCACTGCTATAATTTTTTTAAGTACCTGATTGAAACATTCTGAAAAGGATAGCATTGGTGTTTGCCAAGTTAATCATCCACAGTGCACGCACAATGCAGCGGGCTATTAAGGATGTTAATTAAACACGGATGCCTTTTAATGCATTTAAACACCTTCTTCATAATTTCCACTTTCATCCGTCCAAAGAATATCTCTGCTATCCCGTTATCTTTCCTTTTGATTAACAAGAAAGGGAAAATGCTCTGGCCAAATTAAACACCGAAAGAAAAGAGCAGAGGGAGTCTGACTCTTAATGTGGGCGCCAGGCAAAGTCGCTAATGGACGACGCTAATTATAACAGACTTGGAACTGTTCACAAAGGGACTGGATCAATATGTAACGCCAGCACACTCCACTCATTCACCTGTTGGGTGATGACATTAAAATGACGAAAGGCACCAGACAAGAGGCATTACAGCGGACGCAAAGAACCAAGAGTGTTTTTCCTCTTTCATCTCCAGTGTGTGTAAGAGGCCACCTTGTGCACGGAGAGAATTTCAGCAATGCCCAAAGCCAAGAGGTGTGTGTGTTTGTTTGTGTGTGTGTGTGCGTTTGTATGCGTGTGTGTGTGTGTGTGTGTGTGTGTGTGTGTGTGTGTGTGTGTGTGTGTGTGTGTGTGTGTGTGTGTGTGTGTGTGTGTGTGTGTGTGTGTGTGTGTGTGTGTGTGTGTGTATGTGTGTGTGTGTGTGTGTGTGTGTGTGTGTGTGTGTGTGTGTGTGTGTGTTTGTAATGTAGGCTTGCAGATAGAGAAGCGCAGGAGACACTCAATCAACCTCTTCAATTTGTTCACAGTTCCCGTATAAAATATGGCTGAAATATAGAGTCTGTGTAATTTTAAAGATAAATATTTTCCTTATATTTTTCATCAACATCGCCCAACAACCTTAAAGGTACAATATGTAACAAATTTATTCTGCTAAATAATAGAAAGTCCATGATAAGTCATCGGAGGTTAAGGAAAGATGCTAATTCCAAATACTGGCTTCTCCGACAACAGTGTCACAGCCAGTAGGTTATCCTTTGTTTCTCCGCCTCGGGTCAGATTGTTGGATTTAGGTTTGGTGTGATTCACCATTCTCAGAGTACCCTGGGTTACCAGACGTGAAACTAATTGGCTCTCAAACACAGTTTAATGCAGCCGTGCACACAGGCAAACAAACTGGGCGATCTGAGATTACACTAGATTCTAACCAACCTAAAGATCAAGGATCCTCAATCCTATTTTCAGCATGTTTATAGTTTGTTATCAATTAATAAATGCAAACGTGTGCATGAGCTAATCAACTGACAGTGTTAGACTTGTCGTCGCTTTATCAAAACTTAACCTGGCAACCTGTTTAAGCTTAAGGGCCGGAGACAACTCTCCTTAATATTGTACATTTAGATTGCAGCTATTAAAACTCGGTGTCATTGGGTCTTGTGCCTATAACTTTTCTCTCCTGAACAAGCTCAAAAGAGGATAGAGACATTCTCCTATTCCATTCCATTCTATTACTTTTTCAAGTTTTTATTTTCAAGAACAAGTAGCAATTTGTGATGAATTTGTTTTTTGACTCTCACAAAAGCAATTAACTACCATACCCTTTTGAAGCCAATTGTGTATCCGTTTCATCATTACAAACATCCACTAACCCGATGAAGCATTCAATTGTAACTGTTACATAATTTGTTTTTCTATGTTCATGAACATGATCAAACTTCAAACAAGAAATACTTTGATCCAAAAATTCCCTTAGCCTGGAAGGCCTCTTCCAAGAAACGTACGATCACTACTCCTGCTGTCAATCGAACCTCAGCAAACCTGCGCCGCGCGCGACCGGCCCGCACCTCAAAAGACCACGGGCTGGAACCAGACGACAACCCGAAGATTACAACGCTGCATTCCGTAACACGAGTTTCAAAGAGCCACCCTGGATGAGGCGTGGCGCGGGCACGGAGCCAAGACGGGCAAGTGAACATTCAACCCCTAAAAAGAAACATCTGAACAGAACAGGTAACGGGATCTGCACAACTTTGGGAGTCATTTGGACACGCCGTGGCACACTTTCTTTTGGGGCAATATCCTGCCCTGCATCCCGCCTCCTCCTTCCTTCCTGGGCTCCCGCGAGACACCCATTGATCCGGTGTCTACCGAGCCCTGTGTCTCCAGTATCACAACGAGTCCTGGAGGGATTGGTTTTCCCTTGTTAGCGTGTAGTTTGGGAGCTCCCCCCCCCCCCCCCCACCCCCATGTCCCTGCCCATTCCTAGTTCTCCCCGCCTCCACTTCCCAGTACAGCCCAGGACAGGGGGGGGGGGACCGGTCAGGGCCCACAAGGGGGTCCTTTGTTCCGGGTCGTGGAGAGGGAACGGGCGGAGCAAAGAGAGGGGTGGGGGATGGGGGGTTGAGAGAGCGGGTGGGAGAGACAGGAGTTGGAAAGTCTCCGACACTTCTCCTCCTCTTACAACAGAGGCCGCACCTGTGGAAGCCAGAAACAGAGCGTTGAGCGTCGGCTATCTCCAGCCTCACCTGTGTGGCTTGTTTTTATTATACTGATCTCCAAATGACCCCCCTTTGACTTGGGGGACACTTGATGATGTAGTGCAATGTAACTACCGCTTTTGCCGATTGAAACAGCCTTAGCCTCTTGTTCTATCCGCCTCAATTAATTTATTGAATGAATGAATGTTGGCGAGAAACACTCTGATCTAAGTAGTAGTAATAGTTTAAAATGTCATGATATGACCAGACAGGTTCATTTTGACTGGACCAGTTTACTAGGTATAGTGATGTGTGAATAAAAAAACTAAAATGCAACAATAAAATAATCTTAAATGTTTAAATATTAATTCAGAGAAGATTGGAATCAAAATCCTTTGAGTTAAAGCATTCACCTGTTTACAGATACATCATGTTCACACATTATTTGTATCCAGTCGTGGATCATAAGAAATAGGGCTGCTGAGTGCCAAAAATCGAAGGAAATACACCTGAATGAAACCAGAACCCGGATAATACCACGGAAGGGTTATCGAAGGCCCCATTCCTCCCTGCCGTTGAAACACAATGCACCTACTGGCACAAATAGTACAATCACAATTTCAAAACGTGCTCAATTTGACAAAATAGGAATTTAGACTGGCGGTGACATTGGTCATCCCTTTCATCCACACGCCTGCGTCCCTCTTCCGCTAACAAACAGGGGTCTCAAGAGCTGCCTCCATGGAAGTTCCTGGCACACAGGAAATTCTTATTTTCCTTTCAATGTGCCTGCTGGACACTACCAACAAACAAACAAACAAACAACAAGGCGGCGAAGGCTAGAGAGCGGCACATTTCATTTCCATATAGATGAGAAGTGTCCAATGAAATAAGCAAGTGTCCATTTGTACACAAAGCACCGCAGGTTTTCATCTTGTCACTTCAATATCGTTGGAAGTGGTCGGAGAGAATTACCCGAACAAAACATTAGAAAGGGTTGCGTTGGGGGCAGCGTGCATTCTGAGGGGTGAGGGGGACTAATAGATTTTGCCAATGTCCAGGTCCTCGAGACGTGAAGGGGGTTAGGGCAACACGCAACCGGGCTAGCCTCTCCTCCAGCATTATTAACACCAAGTTGTTTTTATTATGCTAGTCCCGGGATCAGCGGCTACGCTGGAAAACATGTTCCCTACAGCCATGTGACTTACAGCTCCGCTATGTTTAAAACAATGCATTGGTTTGCATCGCTAGCTGTGCGTCATGGTTAGCATTGGGGCGTGGAATTTAAGCAATGAATTTGAGCATTCATATCCGAGATTCCGGTTTTAAGTGGGATGGTATGTTATCCCATAGTTTTCCTCACAGACGAGAACAAACTCTTGAAAAGGGCTTTTCAAGATCTATGAACATTCAACTTTGAAATGCTACGCTTCAAACGGCCACTCCCTTCCCCTGACCTCTTCCGCTAAACGTTAATTTGCATATTGCACTGTGATAGGTTTGATATAGTTGTGACATCACAATCCGTTCTCCCGCCTCCACCTCACCGACTCAAACCCCCTTTAACCATGGTGATGGTGTCCTGCTTCAGTGGAGCAACGTAAAAACAGAGAGCACATGCAGGGCGGATCTGTATATTAAACTACATGTAAAGTCATGCGTCCAAGAAGGTTGGACAATAAAGAGGGCCTCGTAACCTTTTGCGGGAATTGAACTATAATATAATGCCATGGATGAAATGAGATTCAAAGAACCCAACCGGCTACTAGTGTTGGCGAGATATCGCTTCTGCCTTACCTGCTTTGACGAAGTTCAGAGCGAACAGTATTTCATGTGAATTACACGCAAGGAAAACCATATTCTTCGCAAATATGTAGTCTGGCGGCGGGAAACCGAAGCGGTGAAATGACTTAGGTTTACAGTAAGAACCGAACGCTGTCAGGGTGACTTACGGGAGAAATGTTCCTTTAATCTAAAAGGTTTCTCGAGCCGCAGTACCTGGCCAGGACCCCGCTCTGCTGTATTGATCAAGGTCTAGATTTCTTTGATCTGCGCGAGCTCCGTTCCTTACCAAAAACTCTTAAGACTATTTCAGGCTTTCACAGCCTTCTTTTGATGAGAAAAAAACCAGAAAGCTTGTGTGGTTAAAATGGGGGGAAAACAATATTTCACTTCGAGGTTCCAGGACCCATTTCAAGAGATCACATCAGGACATGAAAGCATTCTCTTTTTTTTCCTTTATTCAATCCCACTCGCGTTTGCCTGAAGCATCGACCCTTGGATGGTGGTAACTGAGTTAGAGACAATCCAAGTCTTGGGTGAATGGAGTTGTGAGCTGTTAATGCTACTGGAGTGGTCGTCACAGAGTACTAAAGAGCCATAAAATGCAGAAATAGAAAAGAACAGACCGCCTTACACATGTTGAACGATTGTAGATAAGCGCAGACAACACATTAGCAAGATGTTCAAAACCCGGCAGAAAAAAGGGCCTGTGACATCCATTATGGCCGCAATAGGAACTTACCTTATTACTTAAAGTTTTACTTAAATTATCAAGTCGTAACTTCTGGTTTCACCAGTGGGTTTCACCAGGAAATTGTATTAACATGAACTCTAAAGGGCATTAAATACAGACATGTATTTACATAGAATGAATTCTCCATTAAAAAAAAAAAAGTACGTATGTATATATATATTATTTCAATGATCATATTTTCTGGAACATGGCATATGTCTTTATAATGATGAACAATGATGATGACCACGATAACGATGCAAAACAGCAGCTGTTGATGCTGCTCTTTAAGAACATATATTAACTGATGCTGTAACTCATGCACTTTTCTATGAGTTAATAATACATAAATGTACATTTAACCGTATTAAGAAATGAGTCCACGAGAGCGTGTAGGTGTTATCCGTTTTCGGACGTCACGTGGTGAGGTAGTTGTCGGGATGGGATGTGTTAATATAAACATTCAATAACTTTTCCCCTCTCATGCAAGGTTAGATGTTTTTTAATCCTGCCTGATTAGTAAATTGAGCACACTGTGCCACAGCACCGGGCTGCACCCAAGCAAATGAGACCACCAGTCTAACTGGAAATTAATGAGTGCTTTAAAGTGCTAGAAGCCACTGCAATTGTAATTCAAAAAACAAGACAAAATTAATCACTTTAATTGCTAGCAGAGAGTGAGAGAGAGAGAGAGAGAGAGAGAGAGAGAGAGAGAGAGAGAGAGAGAGAGAGAGAGAGAGAGAGAGAGAGAGAGAGAGAGAGAGAGAGAGAGAGAGAGAGAGAGAGAGAGAGAAGAGAGAAAGTTAGCATTAACATAATTGAGGCGAGGAGGATAAAAGGCTGTTGCAGAGAAAGGGGAAAAAAAGTCTTCTCAATGGAGGGAATTGTTTGTTATTTCAATTAATAAGCCCTGCTATTCAGCGGCCCAAATAACAAGATATTTTTTTTATCCACGTGTTCTCAAGCTTTAATGTGAAAGAGGCTTGACTGTTTCAGCCATTAATGTGTGTAAGGCTGTGTCTAAAGATGTGTTGTGGTTTGTGAATTGTAACACTGTGTAATGTTGCCATGTTATAATGCACTTATAGTAGCTATAGGGATCATGAGGGTATAGTGTACAGTATAATCTGCATTGCTGAAGACAGTTTAAGAAACTATTAATGAAATAGTCACAGTGTAAATTCTCCTGAAATGCGTTTTGGCGTCTTCTCATTTCTTCATCAAAGTTTTTTTTTCTTTTGAACACAAACATAAAACATCTTTAAATGTCTCTGTGGGCGCCTTGAACTGTCACCATGCGTTGGCAGGAATCCAGTCTGCGGTTCATCCATGGCAAATTTCTCTGCTTCTTCTAGGTTTTTGGGCGAGTCCATTTCAGAGCATTCTCGCTCCAAACAAGCAGCAACATTTATGCTAGACGCGCAGGCATCATTGTAATGAAGTTGAGGAAGAATGTATCTGTTGCTTCGAGAGCATCTGTTGCCAATGCATTCTCCGTGGCATCATGGGCAGAGAGAAAGAGCCGGGAAAAAATCCACGGGACATTAACCGCTCCCGACAGAAATTCCAGACGGATTCTGTACTAATGGGGTCATTACACACTAAATTAAAAAGCGGGCAAACTGGAAGGCATGAAAACCTAAATAGCTGAAAAAGCCTGTGAAGCTTGAGCTGTCTAAACTAAAGACTTGGAGGGTGGTTTATCAGTAAACAGTAAGGCCGGACCCTAACCCTAGTTTAACAGTTTATCATACTCTAATATGAAACAGTAATGCCTAACCCTAACCCTAGTTTAACAGTTTATGATACAGTAAAGCCTAGCCCAAACCCAAAAACAGAGTTGACCATACACATAATACGATTCAGTACATCCTCTCTCACGGCAAGGCACCTTTTTTGCAAAGACTTTTCAAGCCCTTACATATCATCACTATTGTATTGTTGATATGCTGTCGCTTTGCATTTCAGTGACGTTGCAACTCCTTAATATTATTTTCACAAGACACTCTTTGCATTTTGTCGAACCTATTCATGCCGTGTGTACATACAACAAGTCAGAGGCCAGGCTGCCTCTGAGAGACAGGGAGGCTGTAGGGACATGACGTTGGCCCACAGGTCACCGGGACTCCTAACCCTGGGGGAGACCTCGTGACCTCTGTCTGGGCTGCGAGAGAAACTCATGGCCTTAACCTTTACCCTCTGACCAGCTGCTCGGGGCAGCCTCACGCAGTAGCTCTCTCTAGGTAAGGAGTCTGTTCATGCAATGGATCAATCACACACACATATAGCACACATACACACATGCCCGCACAAAAAAGGAACCCACACAAACACGCGGACACCTTCATGCATACACACACACACAGAACACAAACACACACACAAATACATACACACACACGCATGAACACACACACGCATGAACACACACACACACACACACACACACACACACACACACACACACACACACACACACACACACACACAAATACATGCACACATGCACAAACACACGCACGCATGCACACACTCACACACAAACACACACACACACACACACACACACACACACACACACACACACACACACACACACACACACACACACACACACACACACACACACACACACACACACACACACACACACACACACACACACACACACAGGGTATGAAGGGTAAGTTAAGCGCTCATGTATAGAATACCACTGGCTTTCTCGTCGTTCAAACACGTTGAAGTTTTGCATCGATTTTGCACACTTTGCTGCTGCTGTCGCCGGGGTTCAGACAACAGGTTTTGGAGAGAAACAAAACGACTGCTAAACACGCTTTGTATGCATGACATGCTGGGCCTACATTTAATTTGAAAAAATTCCACTTGGCACAAAAAAAAAGATCAGATGAAATGACACGCCGCAGCGAAAGCACCGAGGTTTAGTATTCAGCGCTATGTGTTGGCTGTGGAAAGGGTCGGGCGACACTCACTGTTGTGAAGAGGGATAGAAGAGAGAGAGAGAGCTTGAGCTAACAACCCATGACCTGGTAATTAAAAAAAGACAGACACGACAAAACCACATTATCAAAACAACTATTTTAAACCCATTCAATTCAACTTATTTTCCGAAGCGCATAACAGCTAATGTAAATGAAAAATCAAGAGCGGTAATGACATTCAAAATAAATCCAAATTAATATTCGGGTTTGTCGGTTTCTTTCAAAACAGTTTTTTTACTTTCTGTTGTGTTGCTTCAGTATTTTCCGGCCAGGAACCATGCGGCAGGTCGCGCTGCCATTAACATTTATGCAAATTGGTAGTTTCCATGTGAAGGATGGTTTGGGATGATTCCTGGTGTATATACCCCCTGCTCCTGGCCCCAGTGAGTGTCTCTCCACAATGTTTGTCTGCCTTGACAAAAGCTTCATTACAGGGCCCCAGCCATCTAGGTAATTGGGCCCATTTATTTCAAAGGTACATTTAATGGAGACTCTTATTTTTCAGAAGCGCACTAAGGATTAAAGTACATCACAATGGCCCCTTTTCTCATAGTTCTATTTTCTTCATTTTTAGAGGTGGCCAATTTTTGAATTATTTTCACTTTTTCTTTCATCTGCAACTCGTCATAAATTGTGCAGACCTCTTTAGTTAATGGCTAAGGTAAAGGTGTGTGCGTGTCATTGCGTGTGCTTTTTTGTGTGCGTGTGTGTGTGTGTGTGTGTTTGTGTATGTCTGTGTGTGTTTGAGTGTCTGACACTATGCACTAGAGTGTCCGCGGATGTTTGTCAGTGTGTGTGTGTGTGTTTTGTCGTCTGTTTATTTGCAAGTGGAAATGTTATTGTGTGTGTGGGTGTGTACATGCCTGTGTGTGTGTGTGTGTGGGTGTGTACATGCTTGTGTGCATGTGCTTGTCTGTGTGTATGTGTGTGTGTGTGTTTGTATGTGTACATGTCAGTGTTCGTGTGTGTGTGTGTGTGGGACTGGGTATTCACATGCCTGTGTGCGTATGCTTGGGTGTGTGTGTGTGTGTGTGTGTACATGTAAGTGTTTGTGTGTGTGTGGGTGTGTACATGCCTGAGTGCGAGTGTGCGTATGTGTGGGTACATGCTTGGGTGCGTGTGTGTGTGTGTGTGTGTGTGTGTGTGTGTGTGTGTGTGTGTGTGTGTGTGTGTGTGTGTGTGTGTGTGTGTGTGTGTGTGTGTGTGTGTGTGTGGGTGGGTGGGTGTTTACATGCCTGTTTGCTTGTGTTTGCATGCCTGCGTGCGGCTGTAAGTGTGTGTCTGTGTGTCTGTGTTCCAGGCCAACTCTTTGCGGCCATGTGTAAATATGCATTGTTATCTATGAAAAAAGGGCTATCTACCCATCTGCTGTTTAAACTGCATTACTTGGTTCACAGCAAACACCCTCAACCTTGTATTACACCCCCCCCTCCCCCATAACATCAAAAGCCACATAAGCAGCCAAGATGGGACAGAAATTATTTGTCCGTGTGATTCCTCTGCCTCAGACTCGTCGTGTCAGCTCTCTCCTTTATGTCCGTAATTGCGGGTGATTATTTTAACTGTGAAAAGGGTAGCAGGTAATAGAGGCTGATTAAATCCAATGGCCAGGAGCCCAGACAACCCTTAAGACACAGCCGCGTGGTAATAATAATACTGATAGCCAACACCGCGGACGCCGCCGCGCCGCGGCCGCGTCCACTCACCTTGTTTTCCCTGACATGCGGGGCCACATGCAATTTGGCACATTTATTGTGGTGTTAGTCTCTCTCCCCCTGCAATGACAGCGGTAAACAGTTGTGGACAAATTGAACCTTACCGCGCTGCCCCGGCTCTCTGTGCTGGAGCTTGTGTTTTATTGGCAGCGCGTGGAATGGCATGCTGGGAAATGATAACATACACATGGTGGTCGCTCTCGGGTTTTTTGCGCATGCACAGACTCACGCACGCGCACGCACGACCACAGAAGCACAAACGCACACCTGTACATTCACACACGCACACATGCGCATGCACATGCGCATGACCCCCCCCACACACACACACACACACACATACACAGGCACACACACACAGACAGTCTTTTTTATTGCATTTTTTATAACAAATAAAGATAATTGTGTAAGTTAATAAGCTTTCAAGTAAAACAGGAGCTATTTCAATTAAATTATTCTGAGATTAATTGAATAATTATGGTCATGTAGGTCGGACAACATCACATTGTTGAAAGCTATTTTGGGGTTTGATCAACAAAGCGATCCATATATATGCTCTTTACAAAAAGTCAAAGAAAAAGCTGACAGAACATCCCCAATAACCTTTGTATGAAATATAGGCACCCAACCAAGTATATTTAAAAATGTGTAATGTATGATATATGTGTTATATACTTCTCTTCCCACAACTCCATAGTGAGCTTCAGAAACAGCCAGAGGATCATCCAGCCACACACTGAAGTTTGGAAACACACGACACAAAGCTCTCGGTTGCTTCCCAAACTTAGGTTGGTGTTTATTTAGAAATGACCATTGAGTACAGGGGGGCTTTTTTGAGTGAGTTCAAAATGTGATCTTTATTGATGAACAGGGTGGGTTGTGTATGACAAACAGCCGCCTGAAACTCCAACAGTTAATGGTGCTTTCCAGAAGAGTATAAATGATACATGTTCTCTAATATGCTTCTAGCTTTCTGAAGCTAGAGGCTGCTAAGGCTGCATCTACATCCCCCCCCCTCCATGAGGGCCGTCCAGTGGGCCCACCTCACCCACGGGAACAAACTGCCTGCTGGCAACAGGGTAACATCCATTACACAGACAGGAAAGAGGAAAGGAACGAAGGAAGAAAGGAAGAATGAAAGGGAGGAAGGAAGGAAGGAAGGAAGGAAGGAAGGAAGGAAGGAAGGAAGGAAGGAAGGAAGGAAGGAAGGAAGGAAGGAAGGAAGGAAGGAAGGAAGGAAGGAAGGAAGGAAGGGAGGGAGGGAGGGAGGGAGGGAGGGAGGGAGGGAGGGAGGGAGGGAGGGAGGGAGGGAGGGAGGAAAGAAAGAAAGAAAGAAAGAAAGAAAGAAAGAAAGAAAGAAAGAAAGAAAGAAAGAAAGAAAGAAAGAAAGAAAGAAAGAAAGAAAGAAAGAAAGAAAGAAAGAAAGAAAGAAAGAAAGGGATGAGGAAAGAATCTTGAAAAACGGGAAACAAAATTACCTAATATTTATTGGCAGTCCCTCACTGTTGTTATTTATGAAGCTATTTTATCAGCGGTTCATGATTTATTGCAGGACTCTTCAGTTACATTATTGAGAGAGACATGTATTGATTCAGTCAAATAATTGATTTAGATGAAAATGAGAGCAGTTCAGAGGTTAGCAAAAGAAATGGAATATATATAGACATAACATATTTCAAGGAATTTACACGTATTATTATCTGTTGACAACTGCCGAGTTATATTACAGCCAAAATTGGAGAGAAAATGATAATCGGCTCACATTTATCAATGGTACACGACATAATAAGCTCAGATGATTAACTATTATCACAGACAACATAATGGCGCCTCAGAAATATTTTGGACGCCATTTGGTTCAACACAACATAAATGGTCAATCCACAACAATTCTTCCTATTCATGACGGTAAAAAGGCAACTGTCATCTACCTGGCTCTTGTGGGCTTTGAAATATGTCTGGGCTCCTGTGGGTTTCAAAATAATGTGATTAAGATTACCTTAACCACTGCGGTTCACAAAACTCCTAAATTGAGAAAGATAAGCTGAAATACCAGAAATATCTTAAGAGCCACGTGCAACCAAATTCACTGGCTAGCTCAAATAGAGACAGACAAATGAAGTGAAACACAATATTCTCAGGCCTCTCCAACTACACATCTCGACCTACGCCAGAACAATTTTATAACAAAAAAAGTTGGAGTTGATCAGTATTTGACTCAGACTCAAAACATATATAATAATATTTAAGTACCTATAATAAGTACCTGCGTTGTAGCAGCAAGCACATTTGAGTGTATTGCCTGGAAAGTTCAGTGCAGTGGTGTGGTATGCATGGGATGAAAACTGCTGTATAAGATAACTCAGACTTAGGTTCAGACATGAAGATGATGAGACCTGAGACAGGATATATCATGTCCCCGTCTTCAGAGGGGAATCAGGATTACAAAGTTATTATGTCTTACAGCAACGCCTTCTGAGATTAGTTCTGCATTTCACATCACTCAGGGATTGAAGTAACTGATAAGAAAAGACAGTTTTGTAAAAATGTATTAATACATTTTAATGTATTTTGTTATTTGTACTAGTCCACCCTTCGATTTTACAACCTGAATCAACACCTTCAGGTATTCCCATTATCATATTATTATTATGGGAAGAAAATCAGAAAGTGTATCGCTTTAAGGATTTGCAGAGGACCAATGGGAGGAGAGCCAGTGGGCTAAGGACAGCAGCGGGCAGAGAAGGGCCTGGAAGGAGAGAGTCCGGCTACAACATGCCAAGACAAAGACCCCCCTGTCTTGGCTCTGACAGTACCATCTACATCAGGTGCACCCCCCACCCACCACCACCCATCACCCCTCCCATCCTCCTCCTCCAACACTCGCCATCTCATTCCAACCAGACACGGGAATTTCCCCCCTTTTCTCTCAACTCTCATCCCCACCCCATCATCCATTTATCTTTCCATTCATCTCCCAGCCCCGCCAACTCCTCCACCCCCAACCCCCCTCCCAACCCCACCGACGCATGGAAATAATAACAGGCGGAGACACACCAACAACAACAAAAACAACTAAGTGATCTCTGTTTCTGCTAATAATCCCTCTGCCTACTCAGCTAACCCCCATCCAGTCTCCCCCTCAGAACAACCTTTTCCTCGATGATGAGGTGTCTCTTCAGGTTCTTTCTGTGTTTGTTGTTCTTTTTTCTGTGTGATCATTCCTCTCAGGTCCGTCCCTGCAACCATGGGGAAGGGAAAGAGATACGTTGTGAATCACACCAGGAATGTGACCGTCAGGTTTTGGTGTGGTCTAGCCAAGCCGTCTGCCAAAGAATTCCACGCAGTGGCGTGAAAATGCCTCGAGTTGCGACGCCGTCGCCTAACGCGCACGTATTTAGTGTCGCAGACAACGGCCGGCGTCGTGTTACATTAGATTATTCTGACACTTGGAGGCAACCGGCCGACTCATAATAGAATTACCAATGAAGCGCTCGCTTGTACGGGGCTGTCTTTTTTTTTTTTTGGCGGACATTCTCGAGATAAGCAAGAACAGGAGTCGATGAATGGGGGCCGGAACATGGCAAGGGACCCGACCGAGGGACGTGAGCTGACTGCTCTTACCCGTGTGTTTCTCCATCGCCTGCGATCACGCTGCGATCGCCCTTCATTGCGTGGGATGTTTGAGAAGCACATCTGACACCTGACAGACATGGCACTGCAACCGGCGAGACAAAGGGAAACTTCCGTTAATCCCTCTTGAACAACAGGGCTGGTGAGGGCGACAATGTCAGGAATTGGCGTGTAGAAGAAAACCAAAAGTTGGTTTTAAACAAAGATGTACGGGCACATTGACGTCCCAGCCGGATCACATTGCATCGATCATCCACCAGCAATTAGTTTAACACATGCCCGATATCTAAAACACGTCCGTACATATAAACGGGACTTAGGTTAAACAGATCCGTCTTTGTTTTGAGCCATTCTTTTTTTAAATCCCACAGACACACACAAAAAAGCATCACAACTGCCAAGGACATTTCCACTCAACTGTAACAGGTTACAAAGATCAGTTGAGTGTATCACAGGTCCGCCCGGAGCTATATACGACGGAAGAATGTTGACGTGCTTGTAAGCAAAGACTTCAAAAAAATATATATTTTAGATATAGTTCCTTTCCTGGAGACGGGCCCCCGGAGGGCCCCAGACAGCGTACAAAAGGAGGATGAGCTCACACACAGCACACCGGGCGGGAGGCCCCGGGACCCACAGCTATAGCAGGAGACGACAACAACATAGGTGATTTTACACACGCTGTTGTCCCTGTTTCAACACTCACCCTCTCTGTCTCCGTCACCCGGCACTACTCTGTGACTCCAACCTTTGGCACTGGAACAAGCCGGTCAGGGTTTCAATTACAGACGGCCACTGCCACCAGCCATTTAGCAACTTTGCTGCTCTCGCCTGGCTTCACACTCACAGGGCTGCCCGGGAACTCGAGAGAACCCACACAGCATTCATCAAACTGTCAAGGGCTTTATTTTTATTTTTTCTTTGAAGCTCGATTCTCGGTTATGTTTGCATTCACACTCACACGCTTTTGTCACATGGTAGACAAAAAAGGTGTGAGATTTGGTTCCATTTATTTTATATACGGCTGTCTCTTAGCGGGACAGGTCCTTGTGTTGTCTTTGTTGTAGCGATGTGTTTCGACGGGGCTGCTGTGTTTCGGGTTCAGGAGCAGAACATGTTGAAGAAATACAAAATAAAACAGCTAAAGTGGCTTCTTTGCATTCAAAAGGCCTTTTAGACAGGAGCTTTCGTTTCAGCGGCCTCGGCGGACAATACACTAAGCCGGTCTCTAGAGGTAGACGATAAAGAGGTGGGGGTGCTAAAAAAATCTACCCAAAGGGATAGAGTTACCGATACCTTCATGTCAATTTTAGTAACTCCACTTAACTTGGTATCGGTATTTAAACTGTGTGTTCATCATGACACTTTTTGCGCTGTGGAGGGAGGTTTTATTTAAAATAAATAACTATGTTTTTAGTCAATTAGTAAGAGGGTATATACACCGGAACACTTGCTTGCGGCCACATACCAATAAAGTTCAAAAGAGCGCTTGAGTGCAAGCTTTCTCCACAATCATGCATCGTATCTGTCATGTATCATATTCACTGTAGTAGCCTCCATTTCATACAACCTGCTATCACATGACTTACTGTGAGTTTCCTGGAATGGCATAAATATTATATTTCAGTAGTGTCTGAGAGAGCAAGTGATCCAGGGAAACAAGTCAAGTAAGTTAAGACACACTCATGTACACTCATTACGATAAATATTGTCAGCACCGGCTCTAAATACAGTGCTGCAGACATCTCGTTAAAACCCAATGCCAGGGAACACATTAGCTGTGGTGAACCAAAGGTCATGTTCAAAGAAATTGCCAATAATCAAAATGTGTAATGGTGTTGTTCTGAACAGTGCTCCCAGATAACCGATCTGAACAGTAATAGTAATTATATTCTTACCTTTGGGATCTCTGCTTTATTTTCTATTTTTGGATTAGTTTAAGTAAAAAAAAAGAAAGAAAGAAGGACAGACAGACAGATACTACGTGGGCAAAATAAGCCCGGAGACAGATATTTAACTGACAACTTAACGTGGTGTTGAGTAATGACACATACTATGTGTCTGTTGAGGATGTGTCATCGCCTGCATGTACGCCATTCAATCTGCACAGCCTTCTCCTTGTTAATTTACACAATGGATGAACATGAGCAGAGGGCCACTGCTTCACCTCCAGCCAGCGGTGCACGGTTACAGCTGAACCCAGGGGTTCAGGGTGAAGTCACACACACACACACACACACACACACACACACACACACACACACACACACACACACACACACACACACACACACACACACACACACACACACACACACACACACACACACACACGCACACACACACACACACTTACACACACACTCATACACACAAACATACACACACACCCACACACATGCACACACACACACACACACACACACACACACACACACGCACACGCGCACACACACGCACGCACGCACACATATACACAAACACACGCAGACACACACTTTGGCTGAGAAGAACTTCTGGTGTCAATTTATGTATGCATGTATGTGTCTTTGTGTGTGATGTTTGTATATATATATATGTCCGGGTAGAAACTGTATTCTAATAATCAATACTATAGTCATTCATATCTGGATGCTATTTGAGTAGGTGATGTCTTACAGAATGCATTGTATTATTTCTTCCAACCTTAATGACTAGCTGTGTCTCCTAAAAGCGCATTTCATGTGGAAATTCCCAGGATTATTTACACGGCTGCTGTCATCATCAGCGGGCTGTTGAAAAACATTACGAGTGAGGCATACATGGTGGTAGATATCTGTGTGTGTGTGTGTGTGTGTGTGTGTGTGTGTGTGTGTGTGTGTGTGTGTGTGTGTGTGTGTGTGTGTGTGTGTGTGTGTGTGTGTGTGTGTGTGTGTGTGTGTGTGTGTGTGTGTGTGTGTGTGTGATCTCGTGGGTTTGTCTGTTTGTGTCTATGTTTGTGTGTCTGTTGTCTTCTGTCTGTGTGTGTGGGGGGCTGTTGTAATTGCACCAACAGAAAAGCTTGCAAGCAGACACAAATACACACATACACACACACACACACACACACACACACACACACACACACACACACACACATACACACAAACACACACACGCACACATACATGCACACACACATATGCAATCACAGATCGACAGACACACACACGCACGCACACACACACACACACACACACACACACACACACATACACACGTCTCACACACACACACACACACACACACACACACACACACACACACACACACACACACACACACACACACACACACACACACACGTCTCACACACACACACACACACACACACACACACACACACACACACACACACACACACACACACACACACACACACACACAAGCACACGTCTATTGGCTGGCTGTCCTTGTGCATTGTTTTGTGTGTCAAAAACTCATCCACTCCAGGCCAACACCTGCTCAGTAACACAGCCTCCAGTGTCATGGCGGTTTGCGGAAGAGCTCTCCAGAAACATCTGTTTTTCAGCACAGGCTCCATTAGATGTCTAATCTACTGTTTTGGTGACACAGGGGGCTTACTCACCAGATCCACAAAGTTATGACCTCAATCACCACCACCACCGCAACTTTAAAATAGCCCCGGCCGCCGTTCCGACTTTGTTAACAGGAAGCCATTAAAGCATCAGCAATTACCCTCCCCATCCATCCATCCAGCCTGTGCCGGGGCCCCCTCTTTTATTTTAATCGGTTTAAGTGCATTTTCTGCGCAAGGTTAAAATATGAATCTCCGCCACAGCGTGCCCCCACCTCCCCCCCCCCCCCTCTTCACAGACGCTGGGTTTTTCAGGCCGACTTGAGAGTACAATTTACGACTGATTTAATTTGGCCTCCGCAAACATTTCTAATGACATTAGGCCCTGTGCATACACTGACTGCCTCTCCCTCTTATTCCATTAACCGCCAAATCAGGTTTAAAGACCATACTAATGCTGGACGTTATTATGGGTGATTATCAAAACAACAGACAATGGGCCAAAGTGTTTACTAACTGGTTTACTCAAAATTCTTTTTCTGTAACCACGACAGATGGGAACGCCGCACATTTCAAATCAATCCCTTTTCTGTTCAGATTCATTGCTTTATGGGACTGCACGGTGAAAGAGCCATTATATCTTCACCATTATCCACTAATGTATGCCGCTCTTAGCACACAAAACCGCACACTAAACGTGTTAGGCTGTGTTGACTGCAACCACACATATATATATATATATACATATGTATGTATTTATTTTTATACATATTTGCTATCGGGTCTCTCTTGGAAAATAAGTACCTAACATATATGTAACTTTCCGTATAGATAATGGTTGAAAAAATAATAGAATAATATCTCGATTTTTCTATTTTGTATATTTATAGACAGCATTGATAGCTGTAGCATTGAAGGGCTCTATATGGATCACCGCCATTACGTGTGCATGACAGGGACTAATGACTGCCGTCCATCTGCAAGTGCGCTGTACAGCTGTCCCCCTTCATTGGCCTGCCTAATGATGAGTGGTATTAACCCCACAGACCTCTCAGAAACTGTTATTAACCGCCATGGGTCAGCTAGGAACTCAAACTGTCTATCTGCTCACCTGACACTAAGGCAGTGACGAGGATCCCTCTGTCTCTCTCACGCTCTCGCTCTCTCTGTCCCTTTCCCTCTCTATGGCTCTCCCTCACTCACAGACACTCTCTCTCCCTCTCCATGGCTCTCTACCTCTATATATGGCTCTTTGTCAGTGTCCTCTAGTGCTCATTCCCCTGGGGGAAGAGAGAGGAAGATGGAGACGCTGAGGGGCCATGTGTTAGCTCACTGCGCTGAGGCCAGGGCTGCACCAGCGTGGACTGTGAAGGGGATCCCCTCCTGATGAGTCCCACTCTAAGGTGTCTCCCTGTAAGTACAGTGTTTTCCTAACCCCTACGGTGCCTACGGATCAGACACAATGTGTGATCGAGGATGATATACATACACTTGGACTTGGCCTGGATGTAGAATAAAAAGCATAGTAATATGGAACCTCAATGACCCACTGCTGAAATATGACGAAGACGATCGAAATATCGTTGTATTTTCAACAATGTGTTCAGTGTTTGGCTCAATAATAAAATGCATTCATTGTAATATGTGTGTATTTTTTTTTATGTGTGTGTGTGTGTGTGTATGTGTGTGTGTGTGTGTGTACATTATTTGTTTGTCCGCAGTGTTTGTTTTGTGAGCACGGTTTGTGCATGTGCATTTATGTGCCTGTGTCTGTGTGTGTCTGTGTGTGTGTTAGTGTGTGTGCCCGCGTGTATATTTGTGTGTGTAGTGGGCTTGTTTGTGTGTGTTTGTGCACCTGTTTGTATGTGTTCGGGGGTTAAAGGGGAACTGTGCGGCCTACAGGAGACACACAGCCTCCTGGCCTTGGGCGACTGATAGATATGCTAATAGCCTCCATTCACTCCACTTCACTCCCTTTATTTCCCTCAATTAAAGCAACCGCCAGTGAAACTGTAATTAAGCCATGTGGAGCCAAAAGACTGCCTGCTGCTTTTAATGAAGCCACATTGATTCTCCCTTTATTTGCCATCGGCCACCCTATAGCATCGTTGGGCCTGGAAACAAATGGGAGGGGAAACTACAGCTCTTTAGCAGGTCAGCTTGTGCGTCGAGCTGGTTTGTTTAAACAACAATAAAGCAAAGAGACATTGGCTCTAAGCATACGTATAAGAGAGCACACAAATTGGTGTTTGTGGGTAAGAGAGGAATATTTAGTGTGTGAGTGGGTGTATGTTTATGAGAGAGAGGAAGTGTAAGGGAGGGAAATTTTGTTCGTGAGTGTGTGTGTGTGTGTGTGTGTGTGTGTGTGTGTGTGTGTGTGTGTGTGTGTGTGTGTGTGTGTGTGTGTGTGTGTGTGTGTGTGTGTGTGTGTGTGTGTGTGTGTGTGTGTGTGTAGGTGTGTGTGTGTGTGTGTGTGTGTGTGTGTGTGTGTGTGTGTTTGCGTGTGAGCGTACGTGTGTCTGTCTGTGTGTTCTTGTGTTTGTGTGTGTTTGCGTGTGCCAATTGTGTCCGTGCATCAACATCCCCAATTCAGTGCATTTTCGGGGTCAACACTTGAAGTGCAATCACAGCTGAACGGTACAAAGAGTAACAGAAGTTTCCAAACAACAGCCGAACCGCATCTCTTAATTGTATAACGGAGATGACCTCTAGAAATCAATGCCGTGCAATTACAAAACGAGCCGAACCAATTAGGCGGATTGAGCTATTGCTAAAGGCAAAACCGGGCCGATTGGAGCTCAATTGTGAGCATAATTGAAACCAAAAGGTTTAGTGAGGCAGAAACTCAGTAAACTGCCACTTGTCGTGACCCACAGCTGCACATGCTCAGTACAGTATCCAGAACCCGCATTATGGGAGAGACCTGCATTGGCTTTAACAAATGGTTATTAACATCCATCTCTTGACCACACAAAGTCAACATTGTGGTTGGGAATGGGCGGACCTCATACCAGCTCGGACACTTGTGTGCCAGGTGCAGTCCTGTAAAATGAGGCTTTTTATTTTTCCAATCTCTTTGTTTTATACAAAAGTAATGAAGTGTAAATTCAGCAGGACGGGGGATGGGGGGGAGAGAGAGTGTACGGACCATTTGTTTTTATTCAATTCTGTCAACTTCTGAGTTAACAAGGCCAAGATTGAAAACACACTATATTGTGCGCGTAATTGTAATGGGTATCACATCAGATTGGAAGGTACATTAGTTTAAATGCGGCGCTAAAGCTTCCAGTGCACGCTTTTAATACATGAAAGGAAGCACAGAAATTACCCCAAAAGAATACAACCTGCTAATGGCTGAATAGCAAATGTATGAATACCGTTATTAAAAGTAAACCAACAACAAAAAAAGATTGGAATAGGAATGAGGCACACAGCGAGAGAAAACCGCGGAGAGGAAGCAAATGGTAGATTTATCGCAGCGAGCCTAATCACTCTCCACACGCAGGATCAACTAGACCCTACTCTCATTGGACTCACATTGTCCTCTCTGCAGCGGGGGAAACAGCACAAACCTCTTTTTTTATCCCCGCCAGCCTCAGAAAAACAAAAGTGACCACACAAAGGAGCAGAAACGTTCAGATGGATGACGTGCAAAATGTGTTTTCTGTTTTTTACTCCCTCTCTCTCTCCCTCTCTCTCTCCCTCTCTCTCTCTCTCTCTCTCTCTCTCTCTCTCTCTCTCTCTCTCTCTCCTCTCTCTCTCTCTCTCTCTCTCTCTCTCTCTCTCTCTCTCTCTCTCTCTCTCTCTCTCTCTCCCTCACTCTCTCTCTCATTGCTCCATTTCCCAAGCCCCATATGTGCCATTTCTCTCCACTAAGTAACTGCCCTTGTTATATAATTAAAGGCATTAAAGTAGTTAATGTTGTTGCTGTGCTGAGCGAGAGAGCCCCCCCAGTCTTCCACACAATAGCGGCGCGGCAGAGCTTGGACATGGGCCAGCGTGAAGAATGTCACTGGTAAGTAAAATTAACAGGCTTAATACGCACACAGGCCTCCAGAGGCGAGGATGAAATGCATCTTCAATAACAAGAGGCTGATAATGTTTCTCTCTCTTTCTCTCTTTCTTTCTGTCAGCCGACCCCCCCCCCCCCCTCCACCTCTTTCCTTTTCCCACTCTCTCTCTCTTCTGTCATCAGTCCTGTATCCCTCTCTGTCCCTCTGTCTCTCTCTCTCTCTCTCTC
>NC_079426.1:16798341-16890264 GCF_026213295.1 Gadus chalcogrammus | reverse complement strand
GATTCTAACCGACCTAATGAAGAGCAGCATCCACCTCCACCCCCTCCACCACCTCCTCCGCGGCCCCCAGACACTGAGCACGCGGTTAGGAATGCCTGCTGCCTCCTGTCATTCTGACAGCGGTGTGGAGCGCTATTAGCGGCTCATTAAATGACTGACTGGACGGCCGGGCTGCATCAATTAGGGGATAGTTGATGTATTTGTTATTGTCGGAGTCGTTCTGTTTGAGATCACAGCTCTCTCTCTCCTCTCTCTCTTCTCTATCCTCTCCTCTCCTCTCTCTCTCTCTCTTCTCTCTCTCTCTCTCTCTCTCTCTCTCTCTTTCTCTCTCTCTCTCTCTCTCTTTCTCTCTCTCTCTCTCTCTTTCTCTGTCTCTGTGTCCGAATTTGTGTTGGAGACCTATTGAGCATCCAGGGAGTGATTCTCTCCGATTATCGAGAGTTATGTGCTCGATAAGTTATCTGGACGTTAGACATTTTATTATTATATATTATAAGAATTAGTAACAGCAGGAGTGGTGATAATAGAGGCAGTAACACGATTATTATTAATATCAGTATTAGAATAATTATGAGTTGTAACATCAATATCATCATGCTTTTTTATACTGTATTATTATTATTATGAAAATACAACATGACAAGTGTTGCCATCTGGAGGAAATTTGAAGTACTGTCAAAAAGTGTTTTTATAATTCTTTATGCCTAAATGTATTTTATCTAAGTGTTTTCTCATATTTTATTCCTGACCATAATACAGTAATACAGAGGAACAGAGCATCTCATAAACTGTTATATCAACTGTCACGTAAAAAGCTCAGCTGCAATGGACTTTCAGTTTGGAAACAAACTGTCACTTCTCTATCCAGTAAATCGTTACAGTGTGATCAGGTGCAAACAGATATATCTCAACACATAAACTGATAGTATACCCCTTTTGGCAATAAATACATCAAATTTGGTTAACAGCCACTGTTCTCCTAACCTCATCTCACGAGTGTATACAATATTCCCTGTGACTCTCTCATTGTCCTCAGCCAGCTAGGTAAATCTCAGGCAAATTCTTTTTGTTTTTCACAAACATTATTCCCCATTCCTGAATGTAAATTGAGATAAGAACCCACTATTTTGCATGCATATCTGATGCTAACAATAGCCTGATTCAGGTCACAAAGCCACCAATCTCTCTTTGTTATGAAGTCGAATTGTTTTCGTGGTTTTGGTGTTGCCCGGCACATGAGGACATCGGGCGGTTCGTAGCTGTGCGGACTGCTCTTTTGGCCGGCAGAACGCTGATTTGAATGGGAAACAGCAATCTCCTCCTGGCTATGTGCCCTGCTTTGACTCAGATTTGACTCTGGGGTGGTGGTGATGGTGATGGTGGGGGTGGGTGGGTGATGGTAGTGGTGGTGGTGGAGGTGGAGGAGAGGATGGGGGTGGTGGTGGTGGTGGTGGTGAAGGAGAGGGTGGGGGGTGGGGGATTTATTGAGGTCTGCGTGGTGGTGGTGGGGTAGGGGGATGGGGGGGGGGGGGCTAGGGTCCCTCGGCCCCTCCCTCCCGCACCCTCCCCCCCCCCCCCCCTGCCCAGTGCTGAAAAGGCCCATTCCATGGATCCCTGTTAGCTGTCTATTATCCCCGGTCTCCTGGGGGCTGCTAAATAGAGGGCATGTGTTAGGCAGACATTTATCATGTAATTACAGCACTAGAATCCGTTTCTGATGGTGTGTGATGATTACTAATAATTACAGTGCATTTCACGCCTCCACGGGGCCCAGATGGGGTCCCACGGCGTCAATACAAAGAAAGGCAGGGGGGTGGGGAGGGGGGGGCGGTCACAATGGAGGAAGGGGGGGGGGGGAGGGAGGGAGGGAGGGAGGGAGGGAGGGAGGGAGATGGAGAGAGAAAGGCAAAGAGTGATGGCAAAAAAAAAAGCGCAGGGTTAGTGTCTTCCTCTCGTGCCATTTAGAGGTTGCTCATTAGCTAAATGAATTGAACCATATGTGTCCACTTCCTAATTAACTGCCTCAGATCAGAGTGGTGGATAGGAGGAGAGGACGGGAGAGGAGACATGAGGGGAGGAGAAGAGAGGAGAGGAGAGGAGAATAAAGGACAGTAGAAGAGAGGAGAGGAGAGGGGATGAAAGGAAAGGGAAGGAGCTGAGAATGATCTGAAGATTGACTGGGGGGGAAAAGCAGATTAAGAGTTTAGCCTTGGCAATATCACCCCCTCCATATTTGATTGGATTTTCAAGATTTCCCTCTAGTAATATCAATAAATGAATGTTTTTTTTATGTTTTATCATCATAACATATCATCCCATAATAAATTACCTTTTTAAACAACAATCGGCATCACATTAATCCACCAAAATATAAAGAAACGGTTCAACCTGAAGCTAAAAAAAACCTTTACAATAAGTACACCGCCATAACTTTGTTGTGTAACCGTTACACACATTTACACAGTGCAGAAATAATGACCTGCATTCGCTGTTGTTTGATTTGTGCCGCTGGCCCTGCTGATATAGGGTCAAGCTGAAGCGACTCCGTGTGCTTTGGGAAGGACTGAATGAATTCCCCGGGACAGGGGTTTAAATAAAGAAGAGGAACAGTGCGGTGCGGGAGCAGACTGCTCTGATAGGCTGGGGGGGAGGGGGACATGTGTGGTCCGCTGCAGCCACTCGGGGTGAATTACAGAGGGCTGCCGCTGTATTTCTGCCCGCTATAGGAACCCGTGGTAAATCACGGTACAGGCCGAATGACCATTGGCCGGTGTTTGTGTGTACGTGTGCGCCGGTGTGTGTGTGTGTGTGTATGTTTGTGTGTGTGTGTGTGGGGGGGGGGGGGGGGGGGTCTGTGCTTGTACAGGATTCAGTACCATGGTACAAATCATGAATTGAAGGTTTTTGAAAGGAATGGAGCGATTTCTAGTGTCTGAAAGGAGGGGGGATGCCTCCGACTTTGGGCGGACGTGAACCGGTCTCTCTGGGGGGCACTCTGTGTGAAGACCACAGCGGGACAACCGGGGGGGGCGGGGAAACTTCAAACAAGCGAGAGCTGTAGATGCGTTTACCTTTACCACAGGGTGAGTTGCAGCACTGGGCGGCTGGGTCGGGCTGGGAAGCGGGCGGGGAGGGGGGGGGGGGGGTTGTCTCTGGCCATGAGGCCATGAGGCCAGGGGGCCGGGGGCGGGGCGGGGCGGTGGTGGGGGAGGGGCTCGGCGAAGACTGTCCTGTTTAATAGAAAACAAATTGCTGTCCACTTCTCACTGACACAGATAGCGGGCCATTTGTGCCCGCTGGCTATTGTTGGTGACAACAGAGAGGAAATGTGCTCATCCTGGCCGGGGATAGAGTTCGGGGGGGTTTTCTTTGTTTCCTTTCTTTTTTCTGTGACATGGCCGTTACCTTAACCCCACTCCTCCCCCCTACCCTAGTATACCCCCCCCCCCCCCCCCCCCCCCATCCCAGAACAAGCAGGCCGCTTAAGTAGTTCGGGTACCAGCTACATTCGGCGAGATTAAAGGTCCCCGCTTCTGGGCCCCGAGTTAAATTGCCTCCGCTGAGGTGAAGGGGGGCGGGGGGGGGGGGGTTGGTTGTTCGCTGAGCAGGTGGGTGGGGTGTTCCTTGGGCCTGGGTGCTTGGTGCTGGGTGCTGGGGGGGGGGGGGGGGGGGGGGTTATGAATGGGTGTCTTGTGAAGGCCCGGCGAGGCGAGACGCTTTTCGGGGACAGCCGGCAGGTCTCTCCTCCGCACCGCAAGAGCCTGAAAGGAAGTCTTTTGGGTTGGGGGGGGGGGGGGGGGGGGGGGGAATACTGCCCACCCCCCTCTTCCCTTTTTCTATCTCCGCCTCTCGTTGTTGTCGTGGTGATGGTGGTGCGGTGGTGGGGCAGGTGGGGGTGTTCTGAGGTTGGGTGGCTGGGGGGGGAATGAGAGCAGAAACACACACACACACACACACACACACACACACACACACACACACACACACACACACACACACACACACACACATTGAAAAACACACACAAACACACACACAGACACAAACACACACACAGACACAAACACACACACGCAAGCAAGCACGCACACACTGTTGACCCTATAGAACATGGCCCTACAGACGTTGCACACACAATGCACACAGCGAGTACAGGGGAGGTCTGTGTACCCGGGAGCCCCCCAGCGCACCTGTGCGGCCCACTCACTTTCACCGGGCAGGCCGCGCTGAATGGAGGAGGGATGGGGGGGATGGGTTAGGGGGGAGGAGAGGAGGAGGAGAGGGGAGGAGAGGAGAGGGGAGGAGAGGTGGGATAGGGGTGAGTTGGGGAGGGGGGGAGGTGGGTGGGAGAGGTGGGCTGGGGGCAGGTTCCCGTGCGGCCCGCGAGACACAGGTGATTGACATCTGACACACAGCCCGGCTCTGCTCTCTCACACAAGCGGCATTGATTGGCAGCTGTATCCGCAGTGTGGCGGTAACAACAGCGACTAACTCCGCCGGAGTTCATTACACAGACAGAGCGCTCAGACCAACCAGCAAGGGTGGACGGGAGGGATTGATCAATCAGAGTGAAAGGAATATGTTGTTGTTTTTCTACCCATCACAAAGGAATAAACAGAATCGTCTTCCTAACACGCCGCCTCCCCCATTAACGCATATGCGCGCGCACATACACACGCATTTACAGACACACACACCTCACCGACGTGGACACTCTCCCCCTCTCACCTTGTCCTCTGCGTCATCTTGGTGGTTCTGTTGCGCTGAATTAAAACACGTCTGACTCACGGCTCTTTGCCAAGGCAAGGGGTCAAGTGCAAGGGTCAAAGGTGAACACTCTCTCACTCTCACCAGATCGAATTCCAGGCGTCATATTAAACATATTACAGCCGCTTATTTTCAGCTAACTGAATTGAAATCTAATCAAATAAAAATGTCTCCCGACAATTTACTTCCGTCTTGACCTACGGGCTCATTGAAACTCAGACACACACGATAATTTGCCACTCGGTGTATGTGTGTGTGCGTGTGTCTGTACGTGTATGTGTGTGTGAAGTGATATAAAGCCAATGTTTTCATAATCCACATCTTAATTTTCGGCCGCTCTCCGCGCAGCTTAAAGGAAAAGCGATACTCCTGTGACTACTGCAGCGGCCCTGATTGTGTTACCTTTACAATTCTCTCTTTCCCCTCCTGCCTCCCTGGTTCCTTCGGGCTGGAATGCCCGGGCCACTGCCCTGACTGTCCCCCTACCTACCCCACCTGCAGTTCACTCTGCTCAGCTGACTCGGGGCCGCTCTCCATGAATACCTCGTCCCCAAGGGGCTTTCTGGCCCCGTGTGCGCTCCGTGACACAAGGATACGAACCAAGAAGAAGGCCGATAGTTTAGGGTAAATAGGGGAGGGGAGTGGGGAGTGTTGGTATGTTGGAAATATAGGAAAAACAATAATAGCAAAGAAATGTTCATTACTGTGTCTCACTTTTGCTTACATGAGAATGAGAATAACAGAAATATTCCATGGGCCAAAAAGTACGCGTACAGGTGTGTACACAGAGTGGAAAGACGTTTGGCTCCAGGTCTATTGATGTGTAGGGTGTAGCCGTCTAAAGGTTGTGGTTTGGTCCACCTGTAGCCATCCCCTGTGCGTGATGCCTATCACCACACCTGCACGCCTACTGACACACATCTGAATAAACTCGAAGGCTCTGTGGATAACAGCTTCTGGTAAATGCTGATAAATTCAGTCATTGTTGCTTGGCAACGATCTCTGCTAGGTTCATTGAAAGCAGACAGCCAACGGCATTTGATTGCGGGAGGATTAGTGCCAGGGACGAGCCCTGGGTTCTGGGTTCAATCGCCGCCGGTGTGTGTTATCCTACGGGATGTCTGTGCCTAGCTCCTCCTCATTGATCTGTACGTTTATTGCCTTGAAGTGGCTTGTTGGTTGGATAAAGGCATCTCTTAAAAGAACAATAACCGTCTGGTTCTCATGCTCATTTTAGTGTTCGGTAGAAGTGGGACGTGAGCTGTTTTGCATTAACTCTATGGGCTACAGCTCATTTGGATAAATAGCAAAGGGCACAACAAGGTGCATTAAAAAGTGGAGGTGAACAAACAAAATGACTCAGCGGTCCACGCCATTGTCTTTTCACTGTCTGATAACTGTGTGGCATATCTGATTCCCTTGTTGTAAAACTTGCTAAGAGGAAATATAAAAAGCAAATAACGTAGGTCCATCTTTTTATTTACCGTTGAATGAACATTTATTTTGCTAATGACTGGTGACATGATTCATAATTGTTTACCGATGATCCAAATTGTTTAGCAAACTTAATGTTGGGTTGCAGAGTATGCGCATCACACACACACACATTAACACCAACCCCCCCCCCCACACAAACACACACACACACACACACACACACACACACACACACACACACACACACACACACACACACACACACACACACACACACACACACACAGACACACACACACAGACACACATAACATAAAAAGTACAATGTGACGTTTGATTCATGTTACGCGCTCCTGGACCTATACAATGACAGGTATTCAGACGCAAGGCCGTGGTTGTACTTGTCAGCGGTCACTAGCGTTTTTCTTTTCTTCCTCTAAAATCTGCCTCAATCACCCCCGGGGGTTTGGGAGGGGGGCTATTTGTCTGTCATGGCCTGTAAGGGGGGGGGGGGGTTGCTCACTCCCCCCCCAGTCTATTACACTGACAGAGGCCTCATTAGCCACAAGGCATACCAGTGGCTTCATGAATTTGGACCACTGTTTGCCTCTGGGCCTGGAGGGGGGGGGGGGGGGGGACTCCCTTTGGCGATAGCGGCAGAGACGCTGAGATTTTTCTTTGGAGTTATTAATTTGATAAATATATTAATTATGACCTGGAGATGACAGTCCAATCAGATTGTCAGGCGCCCAGACGCGAACCCTCTCCCCCACCAACACCACTACCGCCCCAAATAGCCCCACCAGCAAAGCTCTCTCTCTCTCTCTCTCCCTCTCTCTCTCTCTCTCTCTCTCTCTCTCTCTCTCTCTCTCTCTCTCTCTCTCTCTCTCTCTCTCTCTCTCTCTCTCTCTCTCTCTCTCTCTCATTGCCGATAAGTCTTCTCAGGTTTCGCAAGCTGTCATCTAGCAGGCTTGGTCCTCTTATCAGCACCGGGCCCGTTCTAGGAATCATTTCCTGTGTGTCGTAATTAAATGGTGTCTCTCTGATGGTGAATAGTTCCCCCCCCCCCTTTTTTAAACCAGGAACCTCTTGGGGCCTATTTGTGAGTGGATGACCTCTTAGGGTCATGGCAGTAGTCAGAACACAGTGTGGACGCTGGTCCTATCTGATCGGCCTTGACCTCTTGAATGGGATTCAATCTTTTGTTTGTTTGCATTTATAAAGGATTGGATGACTGGATGAGACTTTATGATGACTTGTCCTCATCAAGAACGTAATAAGCAGGCCTATATGAAATTATAATCAACTGTACACTTCAACATCTATGGAAAGGGGAAACTGTTAAGATCCAAACTGACGTTTTTGTATTTTGTATTTATTACTTTTGTTTCCCCTTTGTGTAGACAGATACATTTGCTGTAAAAAAGTCCTGTGACCAAATACAGCAGAACATATAAACTGAGTCTAAAACAGAGACCGAGCATAGTGGAGAGACAGAACAAAGAGACAGAGAGGAGAGAAAGAGAGGATGGACAGAGGAGAGAGACAGAGAGGAGAGACGGAGAGGAGAGACCGAGAGGATTGACAGAGGAGAGAGACAGAGAGGAGATACACAGGAGAGAGACAGAGAGAAGTGACAGAGGAGAGAGACAGAGGAGAGACAGAGTGGAGAGACAGAGGAGATACAAAACAGAGAGACAGGGCAGAGAAAAAGAGAATAAACAGAGCAGAGGGACGGACCAGAGAGATAGACCAGAGAGACAGAGAGGAGAGACAGACTGGAGGGACAGAGCCCTCCATACGAGGGGGAGTAGGCCCCCTGGAACCGACCAATTTACCCCCCTGCTACTACTGGCCCTTGTCTGACAGCCTTCTGGACCTTTAAAAGGAGTGATAACTTAATTTCTACTCATGTCAACACTGCCCAAGGGGCCAAGAGGAAACTGTGGGCCTTTTGTGTGTCTGTCATATCGGCCCCTGTTTAAAGCTGCCCCAAGAATGAAAAATATTTAAGTCGCTTTGATGTCCCCGGTTGTGTTGAGCTCCTCTGATGAGCGAGCGAGTCTCTCTGACTGCGGTCTTGTGATAATCCACCTCCTCCACCTTAACATTATGTATTCATGTACGCACACACACATACATGGGCTCATGCTACCATGCATGTATGTCTATCGATGTACAGAGTTAGACATGCATTATGTAAACCAGTACACATGCCCATGCTCAAGCAATAACGCATGTATAATGAATAAAAGTATGAATATAGTTTTACGTATATTACAGATGCTTTTATCCAAGGAATAAACTGCTGGGGAGAAGTTTAGAAATGTGAGCGAATACAAAATTCCTACAAACTTCCTGAAAAGATACCTGACTAAATTAGCGATTGCATCTGACCCAACATAATGATGACGTGTGTGATGATGAGGATGAGTGTGTGTGTGTGTGTGTGTGTGTGTGTGTGTGTGTGTGTGTGTGTGTGTGTGTGTGTGTGTGTGTGTGTGTGTGTGTGTGTGTGTGTGTGTGTGTGTGTGTGTGTGTGTGTGTGTGTACGTGTGTATACGTGGTGACAGTGTGTGTGTGTGTGTGTGTGTGTGTGTGTGTGTGTGTGTGTGTGTGTGTGTGTGTGTGTGTGTGTGTGTGTGTGTGTGTGTGTGTGTGTGTGTGTGTGTGTGTATGCCTGACCCTCCCTGTTTGTTTACACGTAAGCAGTGTGTTTACATGTACGCTTCGGGGCGTTTTGTCCCCTTTTCTTTCCAGCAACAGCAAACACAAGTGCAGGGCTTGTGTGATTGGACCCCCAAGCCCCCAGAGGGCGTTGACAGCCGTTTCTATCTGCCAATCTCCCTGTGGATATTGTTGCACTACTGGCAGACAGACAGCTAGAGCTCTCAGTCCCTGACGGACGCCCTCCATCAGCAACTTATCATTTCAATTTAAAGCCTTTCATCTGCGGGCGTACAGTCGATTCCTTGGCAAGTCCCAAAAAATGAGCCGAATAATAACTTATTACTTTATGTCAACACATTCCCGTTTTGTTGTGGATATATCTTTTTTTTTTGGTGCAAACTACCCACTGCGATGAGACGATAGAGCGAGACATCGGGACAACATGACCCAGCTTTAAAGGAGTTGGGCGCTCTGTCGTTTTCAGTTTAGGCAGGGAAAACTTTCAGAATGCTCCCTCGGTTGTCCCCCAGTTCTGTCAGAGTCGGAGAGCCGCTCTGGTTACCGGCGTTCTCCGTGCACATAGCCACTCAGCGACATATGCAAGAAAGAAGAATGCACGCAGTATTCCATAAGTGTCTGTTGAAAAGCGCCGTCCTCACAACGTCTCATTTCCTGTCACGAGATGAGATGGCCCCCTAAGGCATCCGGATAGGCCACCTAAATACAGATTAACTCTGCACATCATCGCTATAGCTCAGTCCCTACTCAATCAACATGCATGCGTTTGTGTGTGTGTGTGTGTGTGTGTGCGTGTGTGTATGTGTGTCGATGTGTATGTCTGTGTCTGTCTGCATGCATGCATTGAAATGTATTCTTCAACATTTTCTTCAGCATATTCTTTAAAATGGGACATTATCTAGTGAAATGTTTCAAAAGGATAATTTGAATCAGACTGAAACAACAGCCTTTATCCTTTATCAATTTTAAGCCTTTATCAACCTTTGTTAAGTTATGTTATTTCATTTCATACCGTTGTTCTGTTCAGTTTACAGGAAGTGGTCAATGATTCAACATTCCGTAACGCGACACAAACCACAGACCACAGATTGGGTCCAGCTTGGCCAGGTATGTTGGCAGGTCCAACTGTGGCTGTCCGTTGTGCTCTGTTCTAGCCTTTCAAAGAGAGGCTTTAAGTGCAATTCAATTCACAATTTCCTCTTTTAGCTCTATAGTAAGACACACCGTCATCCCGCTCCCCCCTCCCCACCCTGAACCCAAACTCACTTCCTGCTCAGAGACCCTCTAGTGTACACTAAAGCGGTCAAGAATCCAGATAAGTGCAGCCTTAAACCCAATTTCAGATCGACTGCCTCCCCTCCCCGCTTAATCTACCTTAATCGCACAATAAGACTTTATTTATTCAGTATGTGGCTCCGGGGTTGACCAGTGGCAAGGAGGTGAGGTTGCACTTTGTAGGACTCCGATTTATGCAGAGCGTAATCCTCGAGGAGAATGCAAGACACAGGGACAGGAAGGGGGACGGATGGATAAAACGGGAGGAAGGGAGTGAGACGGCGAGAATGAGGGAGAGGGAACGAGAGAGGCTGAGGGAGGGGGAGATAGAGATTGAGATCGAGCGATAGGCAGAGAGAGAGAGAGAGAGAGAGAGAGAGAGAGAGAGAGAGAGAGAGAGAGAGAGAGAGAGAAGAAGACAGAATGTTATCAGGGAACCTTTACCTGAGGTAAAGTAACACCATAAGAAACACTAGGCTAAGCCTCTTGGTTTTAATGGTTTTGAAATGCTATCAAAGCTTAGGTAAACAGTGCATTTGATTAATGGGGAAAGGAGTCAATTGGCCATGGAGCGTGAAGCGCCGCACAATGCCTCTTTCATGTGTTGGTCAAACCAAGTGCACAGGCGCTATTGTGGCTGTCCTGCTACTGGCTGCCGGGCTCCTTATTCACGTATTCAAACTGTATCACACACTTGCGAAATGATGGCCGACTTGGGGGAACAGCCTTAGAGCACGAAGTGAAAAATAGATAAAAAGGTATCTGGATATATCACCTGCACTTGATGCACTTAGGGGGGACATTAAATACCATGAGTATGTTAATGGAATTACCTATTTGGAATATGGGTAGTGCTGTTCAAGCACCCATACGGCCATACCGCTGAGCACCCTGAGAAGATACGCTGGGTTTAAATTAGGGCGGCTTGCTATTTTTTCTTTTCTTTTTTCAATCTTCCACTCAAGTGCATAACACAGCCTCTGGCTGAGGCTCTGAGGATAGGCTGGAGCGGCCGGGGAAGGGCGAGCACTGCCGTGTCCCGCGAGGGACAGACTCTCCCCATGGAAAGGTCAGGTAGCCCAGGTGCTTACCCCCTCCACTTGACTCCATTCCAGCGGACTGTGGCTAAAGCTAATTCTGCAGTGACCCGTTCAAACGCAATGTCATCTCCGCCTGTGCCATCCAATCTCCCAGCCCCCCCCCCCCCCCCAACCCAGCCCCAACTTCCACCACCACCACCAGCCCAACCACTACCACCACCACCACCCCCCCATGGAAGAAAACCCGCTTGCCCTGGCCAAGGCCTTTCGTTCGCCACGGCCTGACGGTGTGGGTCTCTGGACCGCTAAGGGCCTGTCGGGTTCATTTCTTCTTCAGCACATCATGCTCCCTCCCCTGTTCCGTTTGACACAGACTCCTGTGTAGTGCACCCGCGCGTGCACGCACATGCACGCACACAGACACACACACACATGCATATTCATACACACACAAATGCATGCCCATATACATACGTACGCACACTCAAACATACACTCACAATGGCAAACACACACACATACACACACACACACACACACACACACACACACACACACACACACACACAATCACTATAGTAATACATTCCTATTTTTAATGGGGAAAAAGTCAGTTGACTTTATAACCATAAAGAGTTCATACTTTGCCTTATCCATTGTTTTACTGTTGTGGTATCAGAGGATAAACAGGACTGCACCCGGTTACATGGACCAATCACAGGCCTGGACCACTCTCACTTGACTTTCCTTGTGCTCTCGTACCCTGGCACACACACACACACACACAAGCACTCAAATGAGCACGCACAGACACACACACGCAGGCACACACACACACGCACATACTGCCAGCCCAATAGGAGATCACACTCATCAGAATACCAGAAAACCCACAGCGGTTGCTAATCCCTTCTGCCGGTAACTGGGGGTCACAATAGGCAGCAGTAATACCACCACCTCCCAACCCCCCCAGTCACTGCTATCACCTGCCCATTTACTGACACGCTACCCCCTCCAGCTCTTTCACTCTCCCTCCCTCTCTCTCCCCGGCTCCTTCCCCTCGCTCTCCCCTCTCCCCTAACCGCTAATCCTCTTTAAGGACATTACCTGCTAATATAGCCAGTCAGTGGGTATAAAAGAGACAGCTATCTGGTCGCACTGCCCGCCGGCGCTGTGCAGCCCAACAGGCCCTGGCTGATGTATAGGCAAATGGGCGATGGGCCTTTGACCCTGCATACCATCCAGGTCCATATCTGTCTTCGTGGATGTTCCAGGAAGGGGTCGGGGACGGAGTGGGGGGGTAATCTGTGATGAGGAGTTCCTGGATGGCTTGAGGTATAGACACTGAACGTCCCACATGTCGCCATCTGTGAGCGATGTCTGCACAGTAGAGGTGCTGGAATAGTGCGTTATCGCATTACACATCGATTGTCCGTACTTATTGTATATGCATGTATTAAATGGATGCTTTAATTTTTATAATTATTTTTCTTTTTTTATTATTAATAATGGGTTCCATTTGGTGGACACTTTGCCTTCAAAGAGTTATCATACAGTAAGAACAGACATTATTAGCACGAGAAAGCAGTGTGGATGGACAACAGATGCTTGATTGAGGTGAATTTTCAATCACATTGTAACGCGCATCTACTACCTTATTCGCCTCAACTCTAAAGCTGTCATTGACATGTAAGCATGAACCACTTGCTTTTCCAACATTGAAGAACATTTCTAACGGCAGGTTCAACCGAACTCGCTCACAGGACTGATAACGATCACTTGTAACTTGCCTTGGCCTCAAGGCATTTCTGCTGTTCATTTGACTCCTAATGGAGTCCAACTGACATTGCTTTTAATGTGAGAACACTGACTGAGCTGTTGGCCGTCTAGACTGCTCAAACACTTCCACCGCTCACATCTGCTCCCAGGCAGCCTCTACAGAAAGGACAGAGCGCCCTCTGCTGGCGCTTAATGACACGACCACGCAATAATAAAAAGACATGCAAGCACACATAGACAGTGGATTATGAGTGTGTCGGAGCATTATTGTGTTCAGAGTTGACCAAATCAAAAAAAATAATTACAAGACTTGTCATGTGTGACAATAGTATATAGAAGAAGATTAGTAACGTGTTACGCGTAGCGCAGATTACCTTTTTGGGGATAATTTCATCTTTACTCTACTTTACTATATTTTGTAAACTTTTTTACTTTACTACCTTTGCCATTCATACCTTTTCATTACTTCATTACTAGTTTGCTCTCCATACGTGGATTGAATGCAGAGGAGCATCTCTACTGCAGACTGGTTAACTTATTTATTATATTGGTTTGTATTTGTTTGGTCACAATGGAGGCGCTACAGAGTAAAGCATGAGGAAAAACAAAGAGATGGGATGCAAATTGTGTATTGTCATGTAATTTACAATCTACCGATAAGGGCATGGATCTATAGTATAGAAAAAGAGGAGAGAGGAAGAGATGGAGAGAGAGTGGGTGCCCACAGACCCTAAAAAATATAAGATGGTAAGGAAATTGTACTTTGAGTCATTTATTAACCAGGTACTTTTTTGCTTTTACTTGAATAGGTTTCTCAAATGATAATTTTCACTTTTATTTGACTCATTTTATAATGGGACTAATTATACTTTACTTGAGTATTTCCGGTACCCTACCCGCCAATGATATAGGGCTATTTGTTACTTTTAAGTTGAACATATTACCGCCGACCTATAATCAGTTTATCGTATATCCACAAGGTGGAGCTACAGTACCATTTTATCATCCTCGTATCTTGGTACCAAGAGTACATGTGTTTGCTCATGCGTGTGCATCGTGGCTCGGCGGCTGGGGTGATAGATGCAGCAGCCCAAAGTGACGAGCATCACAAACGTCCGCGATGATGCATCCCAGCGTCCGTCCACCCCCGTTCCAGAGAGAGGGGTTTGATTGTGGTGAGTGGGAGGGTGGGCACGGGGAGATGCCTCGTGACGACGTGGACTCCTATTCACGGGGGTTGGAGGGAGAGAACCCCGCTCCCCTCGGTTTCTGTGAGTCGACATCGGAGCTTCCTCGGAGCCCCGTTTCTGAATCTCATTCTGAACATAAGATGAGAGATTCTGAGAAAGCTGGGGAGGGAGCATGGGGACAACAGGACAAATAATAAAGCAGTGCGAGAGTTGAGACAGAATGACAACAAGAGACAGCAAATAGAAACCAAGCAAGAAATTTACTGACTGGTCTCTGTAGACTTTTTGTTTCTGATTGTGTGTTGGCATTAGCTTTGTCCTTAGCAACCCATAATTTGCATAAATTGATTGTTTGCTTTGACCCTTTGATAGAGCAGACTGCTGGGAGGCGATGGATTACAAGAGATATTTCAACCTGATTTAATATCTTCGCAACACTGGCCGTAAAATACACATTCAAAAACTATCGGAACCAAATGTCTTTATTAATATTATTAAACAGTTAAATAAAGCAAACATACTATGATAAATGTTGACTAATTTGGTCTTGAGTAGAGAAAATATAGCCCATTAATTGTCAAAAGCCCAACATGCTCAATAAGACCCCATCATTTAACATTTGTGAATAATATTAGTCGCTGGGAGGTTAAATGAGAAAGCTCTAGTCCCTCATCTTCCACTTTAAATTCCCCCATGAGTCAATAGCCCAACGGGTAACTTTCTAGAGTTATCTTTATTTATTGGCCATAAGGGTAGTGATGCACAACATTTGCATCAGAGTAGAATTGCCACTAAGAGCTTCTTAAAAACAAACTCCCTTCTCTACGAACTTAACTTTGTTTAAGATGACACTAGTGTCAAAATAACATACTTTCCAACCAAAGCCCTTCAGGTGGAATGAACCCTAATCAAGCATGTGGGAGTTTGTTGATGATGGGTGGGTTAAGCAGCCTCACCTGGCGGAGTCTGATTGGACTCTGGGGCTGGGTGAGGCTGCACACCTGTTGCACATTGAGTAATCGATGTGCACAGGTTAAACCAGCCATCGCAACACACACACACACACACGCCCATGCACACACACACACACTCTGGAGATCTCCTGCATGGCAGCGGAACACTCCTGTCATGTTCATTATCAGACCTTTGCAATAAACTGGATTTACAACACCACCACCCTGCGTTCTTTGTCTGGAGGTGCCCAAAAGAAGTCACCTAGGAGTACGTTTTGTAAAAATATCCATTCTATTTCCTGGTTGTGATGTCATGGATTTTATAGAAGGGAAAAGTTGGCATACAGCAATGACCCAATCAGTCTGAGGAGTTTATCGTCGCTGGAGGAGGAGAAAGCCTTCTTCCTGCGAGCTGTCATCCCCAGAACCTCCAGAAGAACGGCCACCTATGTCGTCTGCGTGAATCTGAAAGTTTAAATTCAGTCATCCATTGATCAAATACCAAGTCACCAATACAAAGACATCCTGAAATTATTCCTACTGAAGACTGGTTTAATTCAAACCAAGACTTCTGTATGCATAAGATTAATATGTGTGCTAGTGTTGCCGTTATATAATTCATCCTTAACTGAATTTATACAAGAAAGAAACAAAGAGGATCTTATCCTTCCACATCTGTTCTGCTCCGGGTCAATGTCACCAAAAGCACACTAAGCAAAAGTCCTGCTCATCTGTAGCCTGTAGCATGTGCCAGCACCAGTCCTAGATTGCAAAAGATACACTGGATATACAAACACTGTGAAACACTACAGAGCACAAACATCCACTGCTGGATGACCAAAACAAATAGGCCTAGTGACTACATTTCAGTTGATGATGTGATCAAGTGCTTCAGTGAATTTACTAGGAAAGCAGTGAACTTGACTCTCCTTTGCCGGTGAAAGTTTGCAATCTTCCAAGGACGATGGTAAGATTCGCAAATTATAAAATATATCCAACAGTCTACCAGCCATAACCGACTGACCCCAAACTTAATATGCTATCGCCCTTTCCAATATGCCGTTTAGCCCACAAGTTTCCTAGTTTATCTGCCAGGTTCGAACCCTAGGTGATTTAACCACTTGAGGTGTAGACTTTTGCTTAGTGTGCTTTTGGGGACATTGAATGTCACCGTAGAGGGTGGCGTTTGCCAGAATGCTACTTACCCCTTCCCTTGCCTGATAATTGCTCAACAATTCTAAAGTCCACTATGAACTGGTACAGTACAGTTACGTTTAACTTGAAATCAAAGGCCCTTATATTGGACAACATGGTACAGATGTCAATACAACATTTTACCCATATTAGGAAGACATCGTAAGAGGCATACAAACGTCAGCGCTGTGCCAAACCAAATCAAATGTGCAGCGCACCAAGCAGTTGACCGTACAGTAATTCATGATGTCAATAATTTTTTTTACATAACACCTCTTTGAGCGGCTCTGTGGGATGCTGTCAAACGTGGCAGATCGCATGCAACATTCATCCTACTGGCCAGTTTGTTTTCCACCAGTAGCCAACTATATTACACCACCATGGTAACTGTTTTTTTGTTGCCAGTTTTCCCATGGCCGTTTCATTTTGTTGCAAAGTGTTCCCTTTGCTTTCCCAATGAGGTTTGTGAGGTGTAGTCAAGTCAGTGAGTTAGTCCACCCCTCCAAACATAGAATCAGTACACACTAACCCACAGCACCGCAAAAAGTAATAATCCTGTTCAATATCTCACGCATGCGCGGAAAGAAACTCACCAGTTCATTTCATGCAAACATTCAATAAACGGTGAAAAAATATGCTTGTAAGCACCATTTGAATGGATAATTTTTAATAGGTAATAATAGGTAAATTTACATTAAACAACAAAAAAACAAATCAATGTAGAAACTCCATTGAATCGTTTAACGACCAACAAACCTATGACCTATGATAATTGGTCAGGGTATCCGTTATAGAAAATTATATTTAGGGAGTTTTACAGTACTACAGATAATATCTCAGATCCACCCACAACGATTAAACATTCTCACAACGACAGGCTTAAGCAAGGGCCCAAGCAGGGGCCCACCAAGACATACAGCTGTCATGTATAATTATGAAAAGCAAATATGTTTTGCCGGCAGGCTTGTCACACAAAGAGTCACGGCATTAAGCCTGCCGACCCACTAACAATCTCCTGGCAGATTACCCTGGAAGGTGGGACTGTATATGCTGGATAAAGGCAGTGTTTCCGAGGGGGTCTGCTAGAGCCTCGCTGCGCTGTGGGTTCCTTCCTCCTACAAGTAGGGCTACAAGAAGAGCCAACCAAAAAGAAGAAAGTGTGTAGCCTATTGTATTGGAATTTTTCCTAAGACACGTTGTTTGCAAAACACTAAGACACTGTGGCCCCTTAGTTATTGTATAGTAACCATTTCACTGTTTGTACTGTGCTTATCATCCCTGAGGGGAACTGAGCCAGCCTTGGCTGACTCAGATGTAAGAATTGCAGGAGCTTCCTCCTGAGATGGCCGCGGGGAGTAGAGGCATCTGCAGTTCAGTGTTCGGTGCTCACTGCCGGGCTTCAACCTTTGTATGCTTGTCATGTTGTGTGGCCTCTCTACAGAGACTACTTTTATTTGATATGATTCTTTTCCCTTTATTATAACCAACTCTTTAAGTTTATTCTGAGTTGCGTTGTCAGTATAGCTCAAAGAATTTCCACCACATTAGCAATCTGTAAATATGTTTTCCAATGTCTCATTTACAATTTACAATACATTTCACAGAAAAAATAATGTCTCCAGGTAAACGCAACACAATTAGCAGATTTATGTATTGCATTGATTATGAACATTAAGATATTTGTGTTCCATTGTCCTTGTTTAATACGATGACTGCCATCATTATTACTACATCATAGGCATTAAATCGCCTACGTTTTCTGCTGATAGATGCATGAAATATGCATCTATAGTAGATATCTATTAATGGCTTTGTGAAGGACGGACGGACAGAGAGACGGATAGAAAAAAGCATATAGATGGATACAATGTATTGTTAGCACCTCAGAAAGCCAACTAACTCGTCATTGGAACATGACAAGGGACCATACTGTCCATGTAACGTGAGGCGTTGCATGCACTGTTTCTGGCAAAAAAGTGCAAAGGCTATCCATGCGTAAAACTCACAGAGACTAATGTGGAGAGACAGCTACTCGGTCCGTGCACGTGCCTGTTGAAACCCATTCATTACCACAGGAGCTCTTCCCCAGCCTTCTGAAGCAGCTGGAGCTAGCCTGTGTCACGCTAATGTATTGAGATGTCACGTTCATTAACAGACAGGACACATCAAAGCAGGCCGAGTGGGCTACGGCAGTATATTTACTCTGGGACTGCCTGGGAGAATCCCAAAGCATGCATGTAGGAGTCAACCATAGTGACCACCTTGTCTCATTTCAATGGAAGATTACACAGAGAATTATTGTTTAGCGTGAGAGGTATGCACCATGGCATACGGGTGCATCTTACTTAGGGCATGTTTAGTCACTACCTACTAATTATTTCATAATGATAATGCTGTAATACAAAAGAGTTGTTTATAGTTCAGGTTATTACAATTCAACTCATCCCAGTTAGACAAAAGACAAACTGAGAATGTATTATATCAAAAGAACATTCCGTAGTATTTCACAAGCATCAATAATTCAGAGGATTTAATGTTAGGCAAACATACAAGCATGCCGACTCTATATGAATATGTCTTTTAAAGGTTGTCTGAATATTGGATTTTTGCTCTACCCACAAGTATTTCATATGCCAAGGAAAGATGATAAATACAACCGATAACGCTTACTAAACAATCTCCTAGCTGAATTCTTGCTCTGAAGAAATCTATTGCGATTCAACGTTTGTCTTCTCACCTTGCAGACCAAACAACACTAGACCGTCTGGCACAATACTCACTTCCTTAACACCTAGTGTAAACCAATCCACTTTGGAAAACGTCCATTATAGGCAGATGATTGGCTGGACGGAAGAGAGATCTCTAGCAATACGAGCAATTGATTGACTTTCACACTATCACTCTTTTGTTCTATTCCAACAATGGTTTCAAAACATTGTCACCATCGTCCTTGAAATATTAACTCGTATTTCAAAGCTTGTGCAAAACAAGGCGGTAATTAATTAAACTTGTCTTTTCATCTCTTGTGCTTTAGTTTGACGATATGCAACGTTCCTTGTAGTAGAGTTGCACTTTCCATAAACCCAGCTTTCGAAATCTTGCTATTATATGTTCTTATCAAATCACATTACATGGCATACAGACCAGAAATATAAACACATTACTGCCAAAATATATACCAAATCAATCAAAAGGGAACTACAATTGATCTCTTCAAAATAATTCCATGCAGCACTTTAAGTAGGTACCACCAACTAAATCACTACAGCAGAAATGTCATAATCCACACCATTTGTTCCAGAAAATGTTAATAACTTTCCAAACTCTGCAGGTAGTGTCAAAGAAAAGACTGACAAAGTGTCTGCTGTACTTCAACAAAGAGGGGCTTTAGTACCACTATGATGACAAGAGACCAAGGCAAGCGTCATGGCGATGTGGACTTCAAACCCGAGAAGGAAACCAGGGTCTACAGCTACACAACGAATTGATTTTTAAAAGCTGGTTGGATAACTTTGGCACCATGACACTGAATAACTCCTTTTCCTCCTTGGAACTAATTAGAATCCCTTTGAAACCACTTTTGGTGACTCCTCATTACCCATAATTCATGGCACAGGCAGACAGGTGCACATGTGGCTGCCACTGTAACAAATAGACTTTTATTCTCGGTGGCAGACAGTAGAGAAATTTCTTTCAATTAAATATCATAGATCATATCAATGATTTTAATTTAGGAACTGAAACTAATCTGATGTAAATGATTTTTGTGGAGATAAGTAATTTAATGTTTCTTCCATACGGTGTCTTCCTCATTGAGCTGGTTAATTGAAAATGTTCACCAGGAGTCCGGAGACTGGGCGCGGTGACAGTGTCAAATGAGGCCATTCTGCACGCCTGCGTCAAAGTCGGAGAGCCAAATGGGAAAGAAATTGTCTATTTTCCATCCATCACAATTGGCGCTTTTTTGGGGGGGGGGGGCTTTCACGCAAGGATATTAAACCCCCAACTACGAATAAAACAAAAACAAAGCATACTGACGGACGGAAATGTACATAACAAGTGGCACAGTCTTAAAGACGATTATTTCGCTGCATGGATCACATTTTGTTTCTTCTTATTTCTGGGATTGCTCCCTCTGATGGTTGACTCAAGATAGACTGTTCTCTGTCTTACGTTAACTTATTATTTACTTATTGTAGGCTTATCCTTTATATGATGCATATTTGAATCATGTTTTGAATGGACGTCAATGAACAGAAAGACTGTTTAAAGCGAATGAGGGTTTGAAAAATGTGGTAAACCAGGCCAATATTACAAACAATCACAAATACTACGATTGTTATGACAGTGAAACCCTACGCCTGGGGCGCTATTAGCACTGTACTAATTACAAAATGCAAATTACAATCGTAGATGATCGTGACGTGTTTGACATCATCCAGCCTCAGCACAACCATGCACGTAATCACGCGTCTGCTCCTATTTTTACGCAAAAGTATCTATTCTTAGCCGCTTGGAGTAGCAAAATAAGGTTGCACAAGCAAGTGATGGAATAATTGAGTGTGAGGGGAGATTGTCATATAAAGTCTCCCGCGGAGCAGAACGGTGGTCATAAGTTTTCTGGGTTCTCTCTGACCGTTTGAGAAGCTGTCGATCATCAACCCAATGCGCAATTGCGCAGCGAGGACCCAACGGTGACCGATGACCGGAGGAGAGCGTCTGGACAGCTCGTCGCTCCACGAGACTGAACATCACAGTTGCTATTGGCTATTATTGCCTTGAATTTTATTAACAATTAAATTACAGACCAAAAATAATCAATCCATTCCCTTACAGGGATCTTATCTGGAGTTCTTTTTTGGAAGGAGCCGTTCCTTCAAGAAAATGTTTGAGATGTCAAGTTGGACCTTTTTCATCACGGGACACTTCAATGGAGGAAACTTCCTAGCAGGAATTTTCATATAAATCGTCCAGAATATCTGAGCGGGACTTTTGAGCACTCCTAAACATGCAAACAGCGGACGTAGCCGCTTCTGTGTTTGTTTTGGTGATCATCGTCGTTTCGTTGCTGTCCAACGTGGTGGTGCTGATCTGCTTTCTGTACGACCCGCAGATCAGAAAGCAGGTTCCCGGGCTTTTCATTCTCAACTTGACCTTCTGCAACCTGTTGCTGAGCGTTTCCAGCATGCCACTGACTGTGGTGGGGCTGATCACCAAGGGGCACCCAGGGGGAACAGTCTTCTGTCAGTTAGTCGGTTTTCTCGACACTTTTCTCCTCACCAATTCGATGCTCACCATGGCCGCGCTGAGCATCGATAGATGGGTGGCTGTGGTGTTTCCACTGAGCTACCACTCTCGGATCCGCCACCGGGATGCAGTCATCGCCCTCGGGTACACCTGGATACACTCTCTCTGCTTCTCCACGGTGGCCACCTGCCTCTCCTGGCTCGGGTACCATCCGCTTTACGCCTCGTGCACGCTGTGCAACGCCAGAGCGAGCGGCGCCAAAGCGCATTTCATAGCGTTCAACATGGTGTTGCACGCTCTCACCTTCCTGCTCACCCTGGTGGTGATGTGTGTCACCTATCTGAAGGTGCTGCAGGTGGCCAGGTTCCACTGTAAACGCATCGACGTGATCACCATGCAGACGCTCGTCCTACTGGTGGACATCCATCCCAGGTAATTTCAAGTTCAGCCTATTGCATAGACCTACACTGTAACTGTAGTCTTGTGTTATGGTTTAATTTAATGTATAGTTGTATTATGCGTGGTGCTCAATAAAATACCATTGTTGTTGTTTATTATTGTTATTATTATTAGTCTTAGTAATAGTAGTAGGCCTAGGCCTAGTATTAGTAGTACAGTAGTGGTATAAGCATTAGTAGTGTTAGAACTAGTAGTCATTGTAGTAGAAGGTAGTGGTAGTAGGCCAAAAATGAATTCATAAAAAGTGTAACACTACGACTGTGACTGCTACTACTTAGTAACCAAAACAATAACAAGCAGACTCCATTGTGCCTCCCCAGCGTGCGCCAGAGATGTCTGGATGAGCAGAGGCACAGGAGACAGAGGGCCACCAAGAAGATCAGCACCTTCATTGGCACCTTTGTGCTCTGCTTCAGCCCCTATGTCATCACAAGGTAGCACAAGTTAGTCCTCAATTTGGTGTGGCCACTTGTCGGTTGGTGTTGGGGGCGTGTATTTGTTTATTTGTGTTTGAATACCTTTTAAAATCATGAAGCCGAAACATATTATACGTTTGACTTCATTATTCAGCAATCATTTCAATAATTAATATTATAAATGATAAAGATTATACATATGCCACGGTAATGTTTAATATGTCAGTTCAATATGCAATGATCAAAAGTGAACTGATGTCATTCATATTTAAATATTATCTTCAGGCTTATGGGCTGGGCACCCTAAGCCTAAACCCTAAAGTCCAGACACAAGGAAGGAATTAATGTTTGAATCAGAACTGTCACCCTGGAGTGCATTTTGAATAGCTCATTTTCATTTGAGTGTGTGTGTGTGTGTGTGTGTGTGTGTGTGTGTGTGTGTGTGTGTGTGTGTGTGTGTGTGTGTGTGTGTGTGTGTGTGTGTGTGTGTGTGTGTGTGTGTGTGTGTGTGTGTGTGTGTGTGTGTGTGTGTGTGTGTGTGTGTGTGTGTGTGCGTGCGTGCGTGCGTGGTTTTGTGTGTGATTGTGTGTTTTTGTTCACATTGGGCTTCTATTGGCATTGTTTTTTTGTGTAAAGGGTTATTTTTTTATCCTAACCTGAAGCTAAGTGCTAAAGTGTTGCCATTAAAAGAGAGATCTAAATAAATGATTCAACATTCGCAGATGCTTTGTAAAAGCCAACAATGACGGAGTTTTGAAGAATACATTAACTACATAAATACTTGGTTCACAATGTCATGAAATAATGGGAAGCATGAAACGCACACCATGAAGTCATAATAGTTTTCCATTAAAACAATTTGACCTTTCAATAAATGTTGCATGATCATGATATGATCCAAGAACATAGAACCATGGCATTTCATCAAAGTATAATATCGACCATAAGTGAAATCTTGAAGACGTTTTTTTAGATGTTCCACTGCACCTACCATGACTCATGAAGCATGCCCTGATTGACCAATGAATCCTGCATTGACCTTGTTTGCATGGGATGTCTTTCCTTCTCTGTGTGGTGACTCAGAGTCCTGGAGCTGTTCTACCATGGGCCCATCAGCCCTCACTGGGCTGTCTTCACTAAGTGTCTGGCCTACAGCAAAGCAGCCACTGACCCATTTGTGTACTCCCTCCTGCGTCACCAGTACAGGAAGACCTGCAGCCTTTTAGCCAACAAGATCCTCAAGAGGAACCTATTTAACTCCTCCTCTGCTCCTTGGGTGGAGAACCACAGGCCCCACCTCCCAAAGACCACCACAACCAATGAGGATCCGCATTACGTCAAGCATTCTGTCCAAGGAAGGGCCGCCTCTCTTTAGGCCAGAGTGTACTCCTGTGTGGACCCCTACTGTGTAGCCAACAAACCCACCACTACAGGTCACATGCACCTCTCCAGTATGTAACCTCACGTCAGGTCGATGGATGCTTCGTCTTTCCCAAAATGTTTCATGGTTCATGTATGAAGGAGGAATGGAGGAGGTTTGCGTCTAAATGTTTGTTTGTACACAACACATCTTCACATTATAGAAGATAAGCCAGATGTCACCACATCTGGAGGACCACGCTGTTGCTCAGACTCACTGACGCAGACGAAGAGACCAAATGAGGCGTAACGACGGCAGCTTTAAGATGCAGAGGTGTCATTTAGGCTTACTCCCACTGAGGTTTACTCATCAACGTTACGAGGTCCAGCGGTCAGCAGCACTGATGTTGAACACTGTCACTCAGTTTCAAGGAACCACCGTGGTTTGAACAGCCAACCAGAGCAGCTTCAGTATATTCATGAGTCTTGATGATATAAAGTTAGAACATTAGTTTCTACTTGAATAAATGACAGATCAGAGCATCATGGCATTAGTTGTAAGTTGCTAGACGTTACCAGCATTTGTTTTTTCTTGTGTATTATAAATGCAGATACAGCTGAAACAAGCTGGGTGTTTGATGCCAAACTTAACTGTTGTATTAGCGGGTTGAACGAATTGGAAATGACAAGATTATAACGATGCAATTAAGCACCATTAGTGTCCCTGTTGGTGGCAAACAAGTTATGCACGATATAGCTCAGGGAACCTTGGGTTAGTACTCCCCTGGTTTGTTGCCTGATGAAGAATGGCATTGGTGTATTGGTGCACTGATTGAGCAGTTGTCTGAACATGTTGCTATGTTGCCTGACTGTAATTTAAGTTCAGACCATGAGGTGATTTCCTGGATGATTAGTCAATCAGGATTCTCTCAGTCACAATGGAGCAGTTTGGCTCCTGTCACAGGACTGCTACTATTAAAAATTATGAATGATTCAATTATTATAGGTTCAAACAAACGCGGGGCGACGCTAGGAGCCAGGGTGGATGGATTCACATTCTCAAACGTTCGGTTGAGAATGTTAATTGGGAAGAGGCTGCAAATTATGATTCATTTATTTTCAGAAAAACGTTGTTCAGGTTTTTGCAAATTTTGCTTGTGATCTTTGGGAAATAAATGCTGTGCATTTGATGTGTGTTCTGCTGTGTGCTAAGCCCGGGCCCCCAGCCCGGGGCCCCGCAAGGACCCCCCAACTCAGCTCTGCCGTGTGCTCATTTATTCCTTTGATCCATTTTATCTTCTTTCATTCGCAAGTGGTGCGATGGAATATTTATTCCCTTTTTTTTTGTCTTTGTTTATTTGCTCCATATTTCCATATTTGCGCATTTTCTTTCTTAAATTTTGAAAATACACGGCTAAATTAGACTAAAGAATGCCACACATGAGTTTATTGTCGAGCCTCGCCTTTCATTTGGAAGATCTATCTATGTATTTATCAAGTCACACAGGCCTAAGAGTGACAGGACTATTAATATGAGATGTAGCTTACAATGCCCTCCAAGTTCAGTTAATATTTTGCCCTGCACAGCTTAAGTGTTTTTCATTCTAGAGGTTATACAAGGACAGCCCTACATTGTTTAGTGTGTCATAAAATAATAAGGAAAACAATAACATTAACCTTATCAAAGAATGATCATAACAAATCACACAGTTGAGAACACTCTTTAATTATGGCATACAGTTAGTTTTATAGGCTACATTGTAAGCATTTTGAGACATATCCGTTTGAGGGACAAGTCAACACTGGTATGCTACTGTTATAGCTCCCCCGCTCTCACCTTCCTGGGCATTTCATCTGACTTCTTTTATCACTGGCTCTCACGTCCGCTGTCCTGTGAGGCATTCTTCGCACGGTTGGAGTTGAACCGTTTAATGAGGAAAGTGTGCCATCTGAGGGCCGTCAGAACACAGACTACAGTTCACATGAACACAGTCCACTTCATCTCAATCCCTACAGCCATACCCTGCCTGTCTTGCTAATAGGAAACAACAGCTGTTTGAATCACTAACCCTTGGCTATCCTGTATGCCAGATGTTGTTGCCTTCTATGAAAGAGGCTGTGGAGCTGTGCATTTTTATTAGACTCTTGATACGCCAAACTTCTGACCTGCATAGGAAATCAAAGGACGAAGCCAGGGGCCGTATTCACAAAGCATTTTATCTTACCGCTAGGAGTGCTCCTAACTCGCGCTAAAACATTTTACGTAGGAGTTTTTTCTTAAAAGTTATTCACAAAGCCGCTGAGACCTACTCTTACTAAGGATAAATCACAAAGAGTGAACTAAGAGTGACGCGCCGTTGCTATGGATTACGTCAATTCTCGTGCACGAGTTTAGAAGCGGTCAGTTCGGTGATTGGTTGTTCAGACGAGCCCACTGAATCACCGAAAAACAAGGAAATAGCCTAGGCTAGAAATGAATTCCTATTAAGTAGTTATAGTGCAGTTAGCAGAATACACGCATGATGACAATTTTGTGCAGACCACGATAATGACGTTGTAGCCTGCACGTTCAAGAGAGAGAGAAAGCAAACAATACAAATACGTAAAATCTAAAATAAAATAAATGTTACGAACTACCCAAGTGTTGACTGATTTGTGCCAAGGTGTTTACCTAAAATGTGTTTTCAAAGTGATCCCTAAATGCCTGTCCACTCGGTTCCACACGGCCAAATTCCTTGTAATGTTGATCGCCATCATCATCATCATCATCATCATCGTCTGGCTGTGGAATGTTCCTCCGCTTGCAGAGGTTGTGTAGAATGGCACATACAGTGATTAGCCTACTGTGCTTGCCCTCTCTGGGGTGAGGCGTATTTCGCCGTGGAGGACATGAAACCGACGTTTCATCTGCCCAATTCCTCTCTCCACAACATTTCGTGTATGTTTGTGTGCTCGCAAAGAGCCAATACGATGTGTTTTACGCATAGGACTATACGTTATCTGCGTAATCACTTACATGTTACACTTTAACTGTGCTCCCGGTTGTGAATTGAGGTAGGGTGTCTAGAGCCACGTCTTGCATGGATAGTCACTGTCACCCAGCAAGTGACACCCAACTACATCTCAAAAAGCTGCCTCAGACCGCTCACCATTAAAATGCGCGAATCATGGGTAGCTGAAGATCCAGGCCACTTTGCAACAACATCCAGTAGGCTATGTTAAAATTTGCATCAAAAACAACCTGCGTGTTGATGGAATGCACTTTCTTCCTATTGACGAACACGTCCTCGTCTTTTGATGGCGCAATTATTTTTATTTTTTATAAGTTATATATATTTTTTTATAATTTATAATTTTTATAACATTTTATTTCGGGACTAATCGGATTATTCCTGTTAGTCGGGGATGTTATTGCATCGCGCATTAACTCCACAATAAATTGAATACCCTAACATTTCGTCTTGCAGGCATTTTAAGATTCTTTGTGAATAGGTCTTACTTAGGAGTCCTCTTGAGGACTTTTAAGCTCTCCTAGACTTAGGTGCTACTTTTAGTCCTAAAATACTTTGTGAATTGCTCTTAGTGAAAAAAGTTAGGAGTCCTAAATTTAAGAGTGACACGCCCATTATTTTTAGGAGTTACTCCTAAATTCGCCAGTTAGGACCTACTTTTAGCCCTAAGATCCTTTGTGAATACGGCCCCAGAACAGCACAAATACCCGACGTAACACAAAGAAACCATGACGTTAAATGTGAATATTTGTATTAGTGATTAGTATAAGTACAATTTGACAGGGTTAATCACTTTAGGGAGTGATTAAAAATCGTCCACCCACGCCTACGCTGCCTGCAATGAAATGGCGGCAGAGGGGTTTCAGTTACAGCATAAGGCACAATGGAGTTAGGGGGGAGAGGGGGCTTAGTGCTAAAGGATTTTATAATTGCAGGGCTACGGAGAGGTTGGAGGAGAAGAAAGGGAGCAAAGAAAGAGGACGGTGGTTAATATTTTCTGAGAAGCCTTGGTGACGTGGCCTTTGACCAGTAGTCGTTATCCCTTCCTCTTCCTCTTCCTCCCTAGTCCTTCTTCTTCCCACACATGCTTTCATCATGAAGCCCGTCTCATCCCTGTTTCCCCAAGGCCTTCTTCAGTCTGAACGTCGGCGCCCAAAGTAGACGCCTCCTATTTAGGTGGATTCAAAATAATGACATTGACATAAAGACTGAACTATGGACAAAAACTGAGATTAAAATGTGTACAGACGGACTGGCAGACGACCACCACAACCTCTCAGTGGAGTAGGGCGGTGTCACATTTTTGCTGTCTTTCCAAACAACATAAGGGGACGGCTTTGACAGTGTTTGGTTGGAGCAGAGCGAAGGCTCACACGCATGGCGGTCACTGGAAGGTATTTAGGAAGTCGGGCTGAATACAAAATCACTGAGAAGAAGAGGCCCTGTAAGAAGAAGTTTACTTAAAAGAGGATCCCTGACGTTAAAGAAAGCTGCCATGCGTAGGCAGTGGGAGACGGAGGAGGGGGGCTGGAGCAGGAGGTGGAGGAAGAGATGAGTGCGTTGGCTGACTTCACACAACCTAGGGTCCTCGGAATAATCGGAAGTTGCAACCATTGTTTGATGTCGTGTTTCAAAAGGCGGAGGCCCATATTACTAACGATGCCTTTAGTTGTCAGTTTCTCCCTTTACAGTCAGATACAGTTCATAATGTCAGATATTGTGAAGGGGATATTTGGAACACAAGAATGTGTCTTTTCAATTGTTCATGGCAAGGCAAGGCAGCACTCATGCGTAGCCTGCCATGAAGGAACCGACACAACAATCCTTTTAATATAACCCGGGCTTTGGTCATATATATTATTAAAATGGATGTTGAGGGTATTTTAGTATCTGAGAATAGTGCTTTACAAAGTTCCAAATTTGGATTATTCTTATTAACCTTTCCTTAGCGTCAGACATACTTACCCATAATGCTCTCTGCTCTGGGAAGAAGATTGTCCCTTAGCATTGAATGTAAATGCGGTGTGAATTATTTGAATGTCATGTCACGGTATTCCCCATGGCGTCAAACCAACCAGCGAGTGAGGCAGCCTGCCTGGAGTCTCCACTGCAGTTTGATTCCTTTTTTATTATTCTCTGCCCAAAATACAACTCAGTTAAGAATTTTGATACAAAGGGTTAATTATTAAACAAAATAAGTATTTATCATTTTGACAAAGAATTACAATATTGCCCATAAAAATAACTCAGAACTATTCCCCAAACAAAATGTAAATAGCCTGAATGTATGCATCATGAAGTGTGTGGACAGTGTTTTACTCACAGTGTTAAAAGACTCCTAACACCAAAACGTGTGCTTGTATTTAATAGCTGTGAGATGGTAAAATATCCTGGGTTCCTTTCGCCTTTAGGTTTCCAAACACATATCTAGGAGATATTAATTTCTCCCCAGCACTGTTTGATGATCCACTGTTAATCTGTCTGTGAATAATATTTCCCCCGGAGCAATCATACCACTCATAATGAAAAACAAATAAAGATGGGGAATAACTTGATCCAGGATGTCATTTTAATGGAAAGCATTTCCAGGTCCTTTGTCCACCATTCCATCAATCCATCAACCTGTCTGTCTGCACGTCCATCCATCCATGCTCCTCTTTGTATGTCTGTCTCGACATCCATCCATTCTTCCGTTCTCCTTTGTGTCTGTAAAAGTCTGTCTGCAACTATGTCCATCGATTCTCTTGTGTGTCTGTCCGTCTATCTATCTGCACTTCCATCTGTCCGTCTGTCTGTCTGTATATACGTTGCCCCATCCACCTGCATCGTCCATTAATACTGCATTGGCAATGACAGTATCTTCCTCCTCAGGAAAAATCAGATAAAACTTAAGGGTGTTTTCCTTTTCTGTGGGTGAATTTCTTGTATTCATTTCTGGTCTATGGACAAAGCATATTCAGAAAACAAATGAAGAGGGAGAGACACAGTGAGACAACTCACTTCACATAAATATTGATATCAGCCACATCGGCCTGCTTGAGGCGTAAAGCAGGACCCCACACAGGAGACCACTCAGGGAACACTCTGATTGTCTGAGTAAAACAAGCATTGGTTGAAACAACAATAAATGCTGTTTTTATAATTATGAAGCCAGGGGTGCTTCATCCCGCAAACAGATCTCAAGAGTGGGTCACCACCAAGTGAACGTGTGCAGTCTGAGATTTGCATGAAAACAATGATTTCCATTCGATTTGCATCTAAATGCATGCAATGTTGTTCCCGAGCATGCGTGCATTTGCTTGGTATTTCATGAATATGAATATAAACGCTTGAACTTTGCTGGCTCACTGTGCCAGATGCTCCACTCTGTTCCTGTGTGTTGAAATACACCAGCTATTAATTAGGACGTAAGTGTATCAGGATAAATGATTGACAGAATTTGCGTGGCTATGATTTTTGATGTGTCATTTTTTAATCACAGAATATTAATAACCATGATATCACCATCAACAGCATCATCATACCCCTTAAACAGAATTAACACTTCAGATTTTAAGTCAATTTAATATGAAGATCCTATTAAATTTATCCTGTAGTATGGACATGCTGGCTCTTCATGTCCATACTACAAATATATATCTAACCACATACCTCATGATTATAGAAAGTGTAAGGCAAAGGATATCACATTGATGCTATCATAGCACAGACATGCTCTGCCTTGCTGCCTGGCTGACTGCATCGACACGTGCATCCTGACCTTTTTGTCTATGCTGCCCATGTTTACCATTCCTGATCCGTGTACAAGGCTTGTATTCACAACACCACGACGCCTTCCTTCTGCATCGATAAGACATCCCCCTTCACTGTGGTATCTGCTTAGTGATTCAGCGTCCAGCTGCTCAGATCAGATATAAGTGAAATCAATCTATTCTAATGTATGTACATGAATTATTCACATCACCACCTGTTTTACTTTTACCTGTGAGCTAAGGTAAAGATTGTATGCTATTGCTTGTTAGTTCATTTGTTCTATTGGAGTTGATGGGGTATAGTGGACTGCAGCCGAAGCTGAGGGTCTTGCTAGCAAGGACTCAATGGTAGCTCTTTGGGAGTTGAGTACCTTAAAAGGCGATGGAACGCATCCAGCGGTGTCGTGGCACCCTAGGGCCTCTGTGGCTCGTGTGCCCTCCTCTTGATCAGAGAAGACAGAGGGTCAGAGGTCGGCCCTGTTGAAGTGATTGGCCCAAGCTGTGTGATATCATTACAGTGATTATGATTCTATAGGGAACTCCCCCTCAGGGCCGATTGGCTGATCGCAGACCCTATTTCTGCACCAGCTAAAAGAGAGGAATTCACCTTTAACCAATAAATATTGTTGTTACTTGTCAAGGTCATTTTGCACAGTGCACATTTACAGTACCTCATTTTCTGGAAGGAATCAGGGATTGATTATTTTATGGCTCGTAAAAGTGTTGGTTTGGAGCAGTGATAACCTTAAGGTGATTAATATTGCCATGCTTATGGTATGTGATTGTAAGGGGGGTGTTCTGCACCATCATTTAAAAGGTTACGTCATTCTCCATCCCATTGCTGAACAACATTCTGTCTTTATAATCAGCACAAACAGCTGCATTTACATACATATTGCATTTACCACTGTTTGTTTATTGGCAAAATTGTTTATTATTATGAACTGCTGTTTTAGTCCCCATTTAAAACCAATTCAACTCTGTTTATAAGCAATACATATATATAAAATATAATATTACCATAAAACTATAAAATCCAACTTTTATTCGACTTTGAGAAACAGCCATGGAACATAGATCTCCAAAAGGAAGGTACTCATCAACACATTGTCTCCATAGCCCTCCACTAAATAAAAGCTTTATCAACAAAGGATTACAAGACATGAAATTGGGATTAACCTATTTTGCTGATGTTTGATGCGGTAATACCCATGCAAGCAAATAGCATTAAAATTGAGCTCTGGTGCAATGAACCGATAATGAGCCCGCCGTGAGGGGACAGCTCTGGGCTGGGACTACACAAGGCTGCTCTCCTCACTGGGAGCCCACCAGACCGGAGGAGCCCGCTGTACACAATACATTGTAATTCCACATGGAACCCTACCTCCACCATGTCTAGTCCTCAAGTCCTCCGACATGTCAGACATTATTTAACGAGATGTTTTATTTGTCGTACTGTTCGATTAGTGAAGCATTTAGAGTTTCCTTTAGGAATAGAACAGGCCTTATAAATAAGATAGCCCCTGCCGTCACTTTGGCGGGCTCCACTGCTAACCTCCGCAGACACACGGCAGATCAGATCTAAGGCAGACAAATAGCTTGGCTGCACCAGAGGCCAGAGGACATGGTAAAGGACGCCTCTCTGCTCCATCAGGAAAGCAAGAGAACAAGGCTAATCCACACTAGCACTGTTGGTCTTAGGAAAAATTCTATTATGATTTATTTAAATTGATTTATAATTTCATTAAGGAAGGACGTATAGAGATTAGGAACGGTATAGAAAAGATTCAGGGACAACACGTGGGACACGCCTTAGTACGCCCAAAAACAATGAGAAGTTTGAGGTGGAATAACAAATACGTGGAGGTTAATCCCCGGTGATTGAATATGGTAAGGACGTGATTGCATTATGAAGAGCACGCCGTCCTAGATTGCAGTCTGAGGAGCCAGGCAGGCTTCTTTAAGGGGTGGTTACAGGAAGCCTGGGCCAGACATATGCACTGAATACGTTAATACAGTATTTGTCTATAGAAAATTGTCTACCTATGTAGGCTTATTTTAAGCATCTTTGACCAAGATGATCATCTCTTACCTGCTCCCTGTTGACATGCAGCGGATTTATAATAGCACCTGACAAACTAAATGACAAAATAGTCTGCTGTGTTAATAGTAAAAGATATAATGAAATAATATCAACAATTTTTCGCTTATAACTAATGACGTTATCCTGATGAAGGGAGATATCTGTGTGTCTGTGTGTGTGTGTGTGTGTGTGTGTGTGTGTGTGTGTGTGTGTGTGTGTGTGTGTGTGTGTGTGTGTGTGTGTGTGTGTGTGTGTGTGTGTGTGTGTGTGTGTGTGTGTGTGTGTGTGTGTGTGTGTGTGTGTGTGTGTATGACAGAGAGCGTGTGTGGACAAAAGTGTTTGTTGTTTGGTGAGAGCGAGTCAGAGAGTGGGAGAGGGCGATAGAGGGACAGTGAAAGAGAAGCAGGAACAGCAGGGGGGGGGGGGGGGGGGCATGACATCAAACCTGACAGCAGAGAACATTGTGAGACGCTATGAACCACAAAGGCATCGCCAGGCGTCGCCTTCAGCCATCTGAGTAAGGTGATGATAAAGGGATGATGTATAGGTAGCCCTAACGAGACAGGCAACACATAGATGTACATAAATATACGTACATGTAAAGCATGTTTCCAGTTGGTGGTGGACTTAAAGCTGGTCTGATTATAATGGAATGTCAGCCCTGTGCCTATTAAGCAACTTCATACAGACATACATGATGATATAGCGTTAGATAATCCCAAAAAATTGGATTTAACTGCTGCACTTATATGGGTACAATCTACATTGAACCATTCAAAATACTATAAGATAGTCCTTTCAATTCAAAAACATGAAGAGGAATCCTTTGGGCCCTACATCAGCAACACATATAATGTGTGGTAATAAAATAAATGTTGAATAAAATATTAAATATTTATTTGTCAAAAGAATGTGTAGCGGTGTTGATATTGTGTCAGAATGAGCGGGAACTGTGTCAGACTTTAACTACAGTTCTGGTGATATTGTTAAGGAGTAGTATTAATAGTAATAGTGGTAATAGGGCTAATAGTGCGATGATTGAAGACGAATGCAGTCGCAAACAGCACATTTTGAACACCTGATAATGTCTGAGAAACTGCATAAGCAATTACAATTTCCAGGTCCCTGGCGATAAAACATAACCCGAGTTGCCATGGTTTCCTAGCTTTCTGAACTTCTGACAGCTAGGAAACCATATGCCTGCTGTGGTTCTCATTGTAAAACTACAGTTCCCAATCCAATTGGGGACAACGAAGAAGGGTCTCTGGGTAGACCAGTCTCTAGAAAATCCCAGAGGTTGAAGGTTTGGATAAACCAAGTGATACATCAAAATGGAGCTATCTTCATTTAGTGTATGACATGTGTTGCCAGATGGCTGTCCTAGTTTTAATAATGGTTTTAAACATAAGGTATAACATTTTTGGTCAATCGCATAGATAGATCATAATTTGAATAACGGGGATCCTTAATTTGGGCAGAAAATAACAGCGATTTACCAAATCCAATTGGACAAAAAGTACACCGAGTTTAGCAAAACTATCAGTGCATTAAGTTATAATTGTGAGAATCCTTTCACATGAAAAATCAAAAGACTGGTCCCTACCGTTTTACAGCCCCTGGAGATGGGCCTAACAAGCCACTGAGTAGGCACGAAAAGCACGCCTTCCAAACCGGTCACTATGGCAACGTAACATCTGAAATTGAAAACGTCCAAAGGAGTATTAAGGCATTCATGGATCGTACTGCATTCTCTGGACAATAGGATCATCTTTGTGCTGCTTTGTGAAGGACGTCAGATCACTATGGAATGGCTGCCATTAATGGCAAAAAACATGAAGGTTTAATTTAATCATCAAATAGAATCTCTTTGTCACAGATGCATTGAGAGGATTTATATCAATAAATCAATGATCATATTATTTTTAAAACCTAAACACTGGCTCTGAATATTTACAAAGATTGTGGGTTGTATTGTACACATCTAAAGCCGAATATCCAGCACATTGATTCCCGTTGTAAAAGATCTGATGCAAAAACACCTGCTAGCTTCATTGTATTCACGTCAGGAAGTAGTGACTTTTGACTTTTCATCTTTGCTATGTTTATCTAATATCTATAAACTACCATCTTCCAACCAACAGGATGACTTTAAGGTACGCAAAATGTAGTCACCAACATTTAACTACATTGCTGTTAAAGCAACAGCGATTAAGGATATATAGAAAATATGTATCTTTCATAAATCACAACATCTACCAAATAAGTTACTGTTTGTGGATCTCACCACATATGTGAGCCCATGATGAGTGCAACCTCAAAAGCCTATAAATGCTTGTGTACTTCCAACATCCTCTCAAGGAAAAATCCCTTTTTCTCAAGACCGAAGACAACCTTACCCAAACTATCCCTCCTATGGTGAAGAACGTTGCTTTGATCAGTACTTCAAGGGCTTAGTTGGCAAGTCCTCCTCAGTCGTGGGTGATGTGATATATGCGAGTCAGAGTGTTCCCAGATGATTATTATCTGGTTACCTCTTCCATAAGCTCAGATCCAACAGTTCTAACATGTCATAACAGAGCATCTCTGGGAGGACAGCACAGAGCCTGGGCTGGAAATCAGAAACTGCAAGGAGCAGAGTTAAGCCTTCATTATGGAGATATTCCACCGAGAAAACGAACTGACTAAAACTATTTATAAATGCATTTCTGCAGCCTGTAGGATGTTGATATGAAACCTTTGGACAATTTACAGTTTGCTACTGATGGTTGAGATTGATTTAGCCAAGTAGGCATTTTGAAGATCCGTGTCTACAGCAACATGGTCGGTGTTAACAAAAATGCAGAAAAAGAAAGTGAAGAGTAAAGTCTGCCATCAGACTTACATATGAATCTAAAATCGGTCATGCAAGACCACCTCTTCCACTACCCCTGATGTTGCTACTACCGAAAATGCTGGGGAAAGCCCCTGGTCAGAGCTGATTTAGACCCCACTGGTTTTCTTCTGATTCAAATGTTCAGGAAATAGTGATCGATAGCTGCCCACGCTTCAAGCTCAACCACCTTGGCCAATGGGAGCCACTAATTAAACTGTATTCAGAACTCTTCCAGTCGATAATGGAATCTAAAGTCGGACGAAATGGATGCAAGGCGTGTTGATGGCGGCTGCGGCTGCATTTTGGCACGGGCAGATCTCAGACCGGTCTCCCCCGCCCTCGACCTGTGCGTCACAACTCTTCTGCGTCCAGAGATTGGGGCTCACAGAGAGGAGAGGAGAGGCAGCTGCTCTCGCTTCTTCCGCCTGATCCCGCGAAGCAATGTCAAGATCGCTACATCAAGAGTGTGCTCTCAGGCTGAACCCGTAGATGAAGAGGCTCAGCGGCGCTGCTCTGTGCCACATACAAATAACCGCAACATGGCCTGCAGGACCCAGAACAAGATGATGATGGTTCAATTCTCCTCTGTCATCGTCTTATATATTATCAGCCTATTGTGAAGAGTGAATTTGTCCGTAGAGGAGGTCACTCATTTGGCGGAGGCACTGAGCCCCGCCTATAGACAGCTGTGGGAGACCCTGATAAGACAATCGATTGTTGGTCACAATAAATTAGGCATTATTGAGCAGCATACATTAACAAAGATTTAATTTCGATGAGTCGATGACGGGTGACGGGTCCTGCCTGGCAAAGCAGAATAGAAGTGGATAGTTATTTTACTTGTTGCCATGCATACAAACTAGCATCATAGTGAAGAATTTTGCCCTGAACTACTTCTCAGTAAAGCTTGTTTCATCAGTGCACCCAGGGTTTGATGAAGAATTTTGATCGCTCCAAAGTATTTTTGCAGATACATAACATTAAGAATGCAAGAATCCATCTAATGGATGTCAAATAATACTGTTAGATCCAACAGAGATCATCAATATGTGTTCCCTCTGTAAGCATGATAACTGTCACACATCCATGAGCAAGCCAACCAGGGGCGGACTGGCCATCGGGAATACCGGGGACATCCCCGGTGGGCTCTCGCTCGAATTTAATTTTGGCACTATGGGGGAGGGAACCAAGGCAGGGCGGGCTTTCCTATGATTGGCCGTTTCTGATGCGCGATATTTGATTGACAGCCCTCCTCAGCCCTCCTCTCATTCAATTCTGAATTGTACAGTAAATGGCTGAAACGATAGTTACTTATTGTAACTCTAGATTCTATGAGTATAGGCGCAGCCTTTTAAGGCTATCGCTATTGGGTTATCCCTAGGCGTGAGCCGTAGCACTGAACATTTTGTAATCCCCGACCACCAACAGCGTGGGCCTCAATTACGTCCGCGTGCGGCGTGCCTCAACAACGTCCGCATTTCGCAGATATAGTCGGGCGCCGGCGGACGTTCTGCTCCAAATAAACAGCTTTTCTTCAGCTATTTAAAGGACAATGAGGCCGACACTTAAAAGGCTGCGCCTATACTCATAGAATCTGGAGTTACAATACGTAACTATCGTTTCAGCCATTTACTGTACAATTCAGAATTGAATGAGAGGAGGGCTGAGGAGGGCTGTCAATCAAATATCGCGCATCAGAAACGGCCAATCATAGGAAAGCCCGCCCTGCCTTGGTTCCCTCCCCCATAGTGCCAAAATTAAATTTGAGCGAGAGCGTAAAAACATCTTTCGCGAGAGGTTTTGCGCGCGCGAGAGGCTGTTTTGCGCGCGCTGTGGTAATTTGCGCGCGCGAGAGGCTGTTTTGCGCACGCAGAGATCATTTGCGCGCTCGCAGTTAATATCCACGCATGTGGAATAATATAATACGCCCGAATGCATCTTTTATCACGTTAGTGAATTATGGCACTAATGTGTCGCCATAGGTAACACTTAACTATAAAGGTTCATTTATTCATCACAAACATTAGTTAATACCGTAATAAGCATTAACTAATATGTTTATTTACAGCTATATAAATAAATAATTCTCTAGTATTCATTAAGTGTTAGTGGGGTTAACCCTTACCCACTCACCCTATGCTTAGGTTATAATAATGCTTATACCTGCATTCAATTATGTTTTATGGTTAATTAATTTACCATAACTTTCAAGTCTTACCATGTAACCTGTATCCTAAGCCTTCAATCCAACCTAACTTTACTTCCACTATTCTGATCTGCGTCAATTCTTTCCTTTTGAGAGTAACAGGATGTTGTGTTCCCAATATTACCCTGAAAAAAATGAACGATCTGACGTTGTGAGGGGATTGAGTCAGAGTCTTTCAGAACGTCTTTCTAATGACGCTAGAGAGAGACCATTACATTGGATTAATATGGCTGGGCATCATTAGAATCTGAACACCAGATGTACCGATGAAGTTCATCTTCCCTTTGCTTGATAACTTTTAATTATGAGCTTCAGAACCTTGCTCATAGTCAAAAGGGTTTGAAGATTTCCTGAAGAAAAACCTGTCATTAGGATCTCAGCTTTCTTCCTAACTTTTTTTCAAGCATGCATTGAACCATAAGTTTAAAGGCACCCAGTGCAACTTTCGAGGCTTAAAAATAAACATTCAATTTCTAGTCTTTTTTACACGTAGTAAGTTTCAATAACTCCACACCATTACATACCGACATTCAAGCAGCAAAGATGAGACGTCGTTGTGTGGTGAGAACTGATAGAAAATCGATAACAACAACAATGCCGCCATTTTCTTTATTTTTTGTAACCTACAATAAATAAAGCAGGCTTCCAGTCAATGGAAAAATGGCTTCTCCCCACCGGCGATTGTTGTTGTTTACGATTTTCTATCAGTTCTCACCACACAACGACGTCTCATCTTTGCTCCTTGAATGTCGATATGTAATGGTATGGAGTTATTGAAACTTACTACGTGTAAAAAAGACTAGAAATTGAATGTTTATTTTTCATTGAATGTTTACATAAAGTTGCACTGGGTGCCTTTAATTAGTAAAATAAGTAAATTATATACAAAGAGTTTAACTGTCCTTTTACCTTATGCTAAGCAAAACACTCAGATGTACCTTCAAAGAACAAACACAACTATAAAACTACTAAAATACAATACAAACAGTTGAATATCCTTGCAAAATTGAAAAAGTATCGTCATCTTCATCATCTTCAGTGGGCGACATCCTGGCTGACACGCTGGCGCTGATTGGGCTTCTACTAAACCCAAACAACAGCAGAAGGAGACATGAGAAGCCATGTGCCTACGGGGGAGACCATCAGAACGTAGAATCCAGCGCGCGCTACACGGCGGGCCTCCTCCTCCCTGCAGCCTTATAAGGGCTTCCCCAAACATCGCACAAGCTCTCCTTGCCTCTTCCCGGGCGCACGCCGTATAGCATACTGATTGTTGTTCACTCTCTCATCACGGATCTAAGGACACTACAGGGGTTTAATTGCTTTTTTCTCCCCCACAATATCCATTGCAGCTCACATGTGATGAACCCACACGTCTGCAATCCGCTCCTAGTAAGCCTTTAGTGCGGTTGGATGGGTAGCTGCGGTGCCCTTAGCAAAATGAAACTGCAGAGATGACTCACCTTGTTCTGTTCGGTCGATGCAATTAATGGTGCGAACCTCAATCGCCAGTGGAGTATTTTAATATTTGGAGAAGTGGATAATAAGCGTCGGTTGGTTCAAAAAAAAAAAAAAGCTATCGCTGACGACATGTGACACATTCCTGCTGTAGAACTGCGGATGTTTTTTGATCATGCATGATGAGAAACGGCCAGCTGCTGTCATGATAACCTCTTAACGGGACGATCTATTGCACGGTTATAAGAGCATTACGTTTTGGAATGGAACGTTGCAAAATAAATATTTACATGGGAGTCATTATCGACAAGATAAGGGAGACAGAAACACAAAGATAGAGTGAGTCTGAGAGAGAGCGAGAGAGTTTCCTTGACGAAGTAAAAAATTGAGAGCGATATATATAATTGGTATTTGCGGCTGTTGAAATAGTGTCAATCCAAAATCAAGTGTAATCCACTGTACGTGATGACCTCACCTTCACTCGTATAGGGTTGTCTGTTGTCTCTGGCCGTTTTTAAAAAACGTAATTAAAACAGTTTCAAACATTGTAATTGTATCCAATCTGATCGTTAAAGATTGTATCCAATCTCCAACCGCTGATTGATGACAACAAGCTACTACATGGACAGCTAAGGGAGCATGGTTATTTTTTTACAAAGTAATCAGGTAGTTTAGCTCGGCGCATCCTACATTATTAAAGCCACTAATTGGAGTCGCCGGACACGGTGAGAATGCAGCTGTAAGGTCACAAGGTTACATCTGATAAACAATTTGTCTTGCTAATTAACTCAAAAATCTCTTTGTACAATAAAAATAAAAATATAATTCCAAAGGATATGTGACACGCAGGCAATTAATTATCAGAATAGTGTTGCTTCCACTGAAGGGAGAGAAAATGCTTGGCAGCCCGAGAGAGTTTTTCTCATATCCAACTAAAGGTCGTTGCTCTGCGGGTATGAGGATGACAAGCACACGCACAATGGAATTACATCTCAGACGGAATAATGGCTGTGGTTCAGTGACTTCTCTGACACACAAGTTATGGATATAGGGGGGGGGACAATTAAAATAGCATAAAGAACACCAAGAACAACATTGATAATACCTAATGATGATGCTCTTCATAATAAGTTTCATTATGAACCGCGTGGTACTTATCAGTTCCTTTCTAAAGCGTACGAGTTGTCCTTTCAACCTATTCCGAAGATGAGATGCAGCTGAGCCATGAACCTATTAAAGAGGAGCTGAGCCAAAGGATTGGTCTCCCATGATGCAGCGGGGCAGCAAGGGGCCGTGGGAGCCAGATGATGTCCAAACAGACACGGTGGACTGAGGCCTTTGGAGTGGGGAGTTCCCCGGGAAAGCACGGGACCATGTTCAAACAACCCATTGGTGTGTGTGAGCAGTTTTAAAAGCGAGCAGACGTGTGTGTGCGCGTGTGTGTGTGTGCATGTGTGTGTGTGCGTGCGTGTGTGTGTGTGTGGGTGTGTGTGTGTGCACTTTTCTTTTGTATTAATTTATTTATTCTCTTGAGAAGTTTATTAAAAAATATATTTTCTGGTTTGCAACACAAGAACAGAGGTTTTGTGTTAATGGATATTGAATGAATCACTCAGAGCTGCAGATATTGGAGGATTAAAATCTATCTATGTGAATAAACTGCCCTCTTGTGACCAGAACAAGAATATGAAACAAGAATATCAAACTGGGCAATGCAGTGCCAAAATCAGCATAAAGACAGTTTCACTATTTTAATAAATCAAACAAACAATCATTAAGAGAACATTCATGACACCCATGATCTACGTAACACTGAATGCTTTCGAATGTGAAGGGCATCACTGTCCTGTGAAATCTGTCATATCCAACTAAACTCAGATCTGGGATCTGTCTGTTGGCCACGGTATGAGGATCCTTCTCAGCAGGGAACAGTTCATCAGAATGGAGGCGTTTGCCTAGAGTCCCTCCCCCTGTCGTCACACGTCTGTCCAGAGGAAGGCCTTGTGGTCCAGCAGGCGGGCCAGCTTGCTGTTGAAGGGCCGGTGGAAGTCCCTGAGGAGGGCCCTGGTGGCGTTCAGCATGGGGCCCAGTCTCCTGTCGGCCGCCCGCCGGGCGTTCGACATGGGCCGCCTGGTCACTGCCGCCGCCGCCTGCTTTGACAGAGAGCCTGCGAGAGAGAGAGAGAGAGAGAGAGAGAGAGAGAGAGAGAGAGAGAGAGAGAGAGAGAGAGAGAGAGAGAGAGAGAGAGAGAGAGAGAGAGAACATACGAGAGAGTGAGAACATACGAGAGAGAGAGAGAGAGAGAGAGAGAGAGAGAGAGAGAGAGAGAGAGAGAGAGAGAGAGAGAGAGAGAGAGAGAGAGAGAGAGAGAGGGAGAGAGGGAGAGAGAGAGAGAGAGAGAGAGAGAGAACATACGAGAGAGTGAGAACATGAGAGAGAGAGAGAGAGAGAGAGAGAGAGAGAGAGAGAGAGAGAGAGAGAGAGAGAGAGAGAGAGAGAGAGAGAGAGAGAGAGAGTATATGGGAGCATATGAGACAGAGAGATAGAGAGAGAGAGAGAGAGAGAGAGAGAGAGAGAGAGAGAGAGAGAGAGAGAGAGAGAGAGAGAGAGAGAGAGAGAGAGAGAGAGAGAGAGTATATGGGAGCATATGAGACAGAGAGATAGAGAGAGAGAGAGAGAGAGAGAGAGAGAGAGAGAGAGAGAGAGAGAGAGAGAGAGAGAGAGAGAGAGAGAGAGAGAGAGAGAGAGAGTATATGGGAGCATATGAGACAGAGAGATAGAGAGAGAGAGAGAGAGAGAGAGAGAGAGAGAGAGAGAGAGAGAGAGAGAGAGAGAGAGAGAGATTAAGTCCCTTTTCAGTTTGTCCTTCCTTAAAATATGAATTTGCTGTGATGACATCGGAAATCAATGAATGATCATATCTTCTATCTTATCTTTAGCCACCTCATACGTACCAACATTTAGAAATTCAAACACTTTCTGTATCGTCGCGCCAAGGTTGGCTGCGTACTCCTCCAATGGAAGAATTAGGATCTGGTCTTTTTGGAAAACTGTCAACCAATCCAGAAGGAAGACAACGTACATACCCAGATTCAGCCTTACCTGGAAGGGGAACATCCATAGCAGATACACATATATTAAATATGAATCGTGTCAGTGTTTCTATCTGTGCATACACTGTATGTCCTTAAGATGGTGCCAGTGTTCAATTATTGAATTGAACAGATTTACAAAGGAAATTGCGTTAATAACCTATTTATACCACAAGTTGACAATGATAATAGGTTATACATAATTTTACTAGAGCAGAAATAAATCCTATTTTTTTTATTGCATAAGTAGCATAAAAGCTTACAGTTTGAACTGATGAATGCAATATAACTGACCGGCATTGCGTTGGAGAGGTCGGTGTTGTAGACACAGTAACGAAGAGTGCTGTTGAATAGACAGGCCTGAAATAACTGCAGTGAGTCGATGACCTTCTGATGGAAGTCCTCCATGGACTTGTTTGCTACTTTGAAGTACAGGTAGTCTGAGTATAGCCTATAGAAACACACAAAGCAAACACACAATGCAGGACAAAAATGTGGGGTGGCAGAATACGTTACTCAGAGATATTTGGTTATCAAATCATAACATCAAATGCAATGGCCTCTCATCTTTAATAATAATCAAATAAAATACAATTCTACAGCGAAAAACAAGCAAATTGCTTATGTTTTTTAGACTTTATACACCACTTTCCCCTCACTACTGCTGATACGCGACAAAGCAGGAAAAAAAAAAAAGTTGTTTTTACCTCTCTACTGGATCTCTAAGCATGATGATTATTTTGGCATTTGGCTGAACCGTGTGGATGAAGTCTTGGGCCAGTAACAGTGGTTCTGCCTCCTCCTTGTCTCCATGGAGATAGCTCCAAGCTTGGTTATCCCACATTGTGGATGCACTTGCCTCGCCTGTCAATTCAAGAGGGAAGTGGTGAAAGGCTGAGCTTTACTGTGGCACAGTAGAGTAGAATGTAAAATACACTTTATCCTGCCCATTGAATGGAAATGCTCCTTTGTCTTGCCGCTCTTTGCTTCCCACAATACTTAAGAAAAACTTCGGCCATGAATTGATATTGCGTCAAGAAACTCAAGGCAGGGTAATCAAATCCTATAATCGCTCAAACAAGCATGGTCAAAGCTTGTAACACAATGAACACATATTGTTGATATTATTTCATTATTTCTTTTACTATTAACATAGCAGATTATTTTGTCATTTAGTTTGTCAGGTGCTATTATAAATCAGCTGCATGTCAACAGGGAGCAGATAAGAGATGATCATCTTGGTCAAAGATGCCTAAAGAAAGCCTACATAGGTAGACTATTTTCTACACACTTACCTGTAATGAATTGAACTTCGCTATTTTCAGTGGATGAATTAGCGAGCATATGTTCCTGGATGCGATGGGCTGCCATGTCAAAGAGGTCCAGGTAATCTTCCAAAGGGAAACGCGCCTTCAGCCCATCTTTAAAACGAATATAACCTGCAACGTAAATGCAAATCAGGGGACTTGTAGAGAATACATTTCTGAGTATGTCAAAAAAAATGTAAGTCTCTACTAGCCTATTCCTGTGATGAGTTATGATTTTTTAAAGAAATAACCAAAATGCTCACTCCAGCCACTAGGGGGCAACCAAAATTAAAAAAGGAAGGAATTCCACACTTGTACAGTCCTTGTTTCACGACCATTAAGAAGTTATTTAAGGGCGCACTCACACTAGGCAAGTTTGCCTGTTCCGTGCTGCAGGAAGATTCAGCACGATTCCCCCCTTCCCCACTCCCCCCGCTGGCCCGTGGTCACACTGCTCCCAGAGGCCGTGGCCTGGGCACGATTGCTCCTTCATGCATACGTCATCACGTCGTAATACGGTAAATACGTCATCACCAAGCGTGGTGTCCAGCTGCGACTGAATGCTGTCGTCGGCCCAAATTTCAAGTAAACACTCGACTTCACTATCGCACCAACGTAAACCCACTCGTGAACCGCTTGCCGCCATTGTTTAAAATGATTGTTGTGGGGAAGAAGGGCATGGACCTATAAAGAAAGAAGGGCCGCGCAAGGACTACGTCATACAGCTCACGTTGCGTATCCGCGTGTGTGCGCGTGTCATCTCATTAGCATCTGTACTTTGGCCACGGCACACCTCTTCCAAGTGTGCCGTGGCCAAGGGGCTGTTCCGTGCTGGAATACGGATGGCGTGGTCACACTAGCCAAACGTTCTAGACTTTAGTAGGCAAATTAGCTCGGGCACGGGGCCACAGCCCTAGTGTGAGTGGCCCCTAAGGGTGACATCACCATTACCAAAATGTCTTTGTCAAAGAGAAGAAAAGTGGACATAGAGTGCAGAGTTTTCCAGGAAAAATGGACTGAGAATTATTTATTCACAGAGGTGAATACAAAAGCAGTGTGCTTGGTATGTAATCAGCAAGTTTCAGTGCTCAAAGAATATAATATTCGGCGCCACTATGAGACTCATCATAAAGAAAAATATCACCATTTGAAAGGACAACTAAGAAAATAGGAGATAGACAAATTGTTAGCTGGTCTGAAGAAACAGCATTCTACTTTTACTTTCAGCCGAGAGGTCAGTGATGCTGACCTTATTGCTCACGAGGTAGTGCAAGCATCCAAGCTATTTTCTGATGGTGAAGAGTTCGTGAAAACATGCATGCGGAAGGCTGCAGAAGTCGTGTTCCCTGAAAAGCGATCTGCTTTTGCCAACATTAGTCTCTCGAGGAACACTGTCGAAGATAGGGTAGCAGAGCTCTCTGGAGACTTGGGCAGTAATTTTTTTTTGCATTTATTGCTTTTTGGTTGCAATTGATGAGAGCACTAATGTAACAGATATTGCTCAACTGGCCATATTTATTCGGGATGTGATGAGACTTTGACAATCACCGAGGAATTCCTTGAGTTGGTGCCTAATGTTAGATTTCAGCTTATTTCTAAACTGTTCGTATAGACTCTGCGTTGTGTAATTTCCGTCGTAGTAGTTATTCTTGAAGTCGAAATCAAAGCAACTTGACAGGTTGGATCAGAGGGTTGAATAGATGGTTTATTCCAGGATGTAATACAGCGAGATACAGACTTAGTTTGAATAATCTATAGTGGATGCGGTTGAGGAGCAGTTTTGAGACGTGTTCCTTGGCTGTCGAACCCTCTTCTCGCCGAACCAAAGGGTACGGGCGAGTATTATATTAAAGAAAACCTGAAGAACAAGAGAACAGAAGCACTCTCACCTTTGATAAGGTATATGGCCCTGGCTATGTCCCAGACAACCAGGTTGGTTCATCCTTGTTGAGACATAACGAATGGCGGAATGTTGGAAATAACACCTTGTATCAGTGTGAGAGGCACTGGCCTGTTCCTAGACTAGAAATGGTAACACAGAGAGACACTAAAATACACCAACATTCTACATTCCTCCCTCTTGATCATATTAAACATAGTTTAAAGATCACCCTTAAAATGAGAATGCAGTGTATCTACTGGTAAACCATTAACAATGAACTAAATCAATAAAAGGAAGCATAAAAGGCAATAGACAAGTAAATTCAAATACACAAGTAAACCAGGTGTAGGCTACTATAAAAATAAAATTAAAAAGAAACTCATCAGGTTACTCCTGATCAAAACCAAAACAGATTCAAAATTTAAAGAATCAAGGAAGTCGACTGTCCAGACACCTCCCTCTGCTTGGCAGTGAAGCTCCACCCTTTTTTAACAGCTTTCACTGTTCCCAGTAGAAAAGTGGTTCAGTTTCTCTAAACAAAATTAAAGTGCCCAGAGGAAGGCCTAGCCTTAGAAACTATCTGAAAAACATCTACCCACCCAACCCACTTAGCCATCCTCCCGAAGACCAACCCGCAGTTTCCGACTTCAGCCTAGCCACATTATCATAGATGTCATGTACATAATTAGACACATTCGTAGACGCATCGGGGACGTATGTGCAACATCTCTGGTGTAAATGGCGCTCGATAAAGAAACAGTACCCTCCAAGATGCACAGAAAGGAAGTCCAATAGATACTGATGTTGCAAAATCATTGTTCTAAGCCCGTACAATTCATGATTAAGGTCAGTCAAGCCATGGCCGGAAGCGTTCGCTATAGCGTCAATAATATGTACTTAATCTCTAATCTCATCAAGAGAAACTGTGATGCCATAGTGTGGAATGATAGCAGAAAAGACTCTTTGAGTTGGAGTAGCAACTTGAAAATTCTGATGGAATAAATCACGCTTAGATCTAATTGTAGCATTACCCTTCAAATGTTCCTCTGACACAATCTCCAAAGCAGGCACTACAAAGGCGACATAACATGAACCACTCCAATTAGGAGGCGGATATGAATAAGCGTCCTGCCACACACAAACATGGTCCCATTTACCGCAGGCAAGGCATCAGTGGCAATCGTCTGGCCAGGTGAAGCACCAGGCACGCGGGTTAATGTGGGTAGGGGGACATTCACCAACAGATGCTTCTCTGATATGAAGTGAGAACCTGTATTAGTGTTTAAGAGCGCTCAATAATCACTGAATATACGCTGTATGAATGGGAAAGAATTGTGTACACTGTGTTTAACTCTTTTGAGAAGAGGTGGGATAAGGGTTAGAGTCCTGAGTTTGTGTGAGGGTTAGAGTCCTTAGTGTGTGTGTGGGTTGGAGTCCCAGAATAAGGCCTTTGGTTTGTGGTTAGAGTCCCGACGTGTGTCTGGGTTAGAGTCCTAGAATCTGGGTAAGAGTCCTAGAATAGAAATTGCATGCAGGGTCATTCAAGTGATTAGTTCAGTACAACACCGAATGACATATTCAGCTCTCTCGTTGGGGCGCTGGACAAGGTCGGAGTGGACTGGTCCCGTGCTGTCAGCCTGGCTATAGATGGCGCACCATCAATTGTCGGGAGAAAGGCAGGCATTGTGACAAAATTCTGAGAGAAAGTACAGACCGCGTCATGTTGCAAAACACAAAAAATGGATCGTTATGAGTGTAGTTGTAAAAACTGTAAATTTCATCAGAGGTCTGAATCACCGTCAGTTTGACACTTTTCTCAGAGATAATGACATTCAGGCCGGCCTACCATGTGGTTAAGCCGAGGTGCCATGCTCAAGCGTTTCTTTGAGCTACGAGAGGAAATTGGACAGTTCATGGAGAAAAAGGGTAGCCCAGTTAAGGAACTTAAATGTCCGCAGTGGGTGCAGGATCTTGCCTTTATGGTGGAGTACCTGAATAATCGTATCAAAATGTTGCAGGGCCGCAATTTTTTTTTCACTCAGTATAACGTCAGCATACGCGCATTCGAGTTAAAACTGTCACTCTTGGAGACGCAGCTATCTAGCGGTGACGACGCCCATTTCCCATGTCTAACAGCTATTTGTGTGACCGGATGTAATGCTGATATGGATCAATACAAAGACAAGATAACAGGATTGCTGCAGGAGTTCGAGCGGAGGTTTGCAGAGTTTGCAGTTTTTCGCTCGCCATTTACAGTCAAGCCTTCTGACATCTTTGCGAACAGGTGTTCTCTGTAATGAACCTAAATAAAACAAAGCACCGCTCAAGGTTAACAAACACACACTTGACAAAACAGTTTGATATGATGTAGTCTAATCTCATTGCACTGCTATAACTTTTATGTTTGTTTATTTTATTTATATGTGCACATTTACATTTTCAAGGCAGTATGAAAGCTTTCTTCCAACCTGGTCTCACAGGAATCCGTGAAATGACTACGGTCGGACGCTTAACTCGAAATCCGTGGACACATCACGGAAACACGCCGATTTCCGTGATGCGGCCACGGAATTCGCTCCAATGCAAGTTAATGACGCTGATGTTCCGTGGCTCACACACGGATCCCCGTTTCAACAAGATAGTCGACCACGGGGGCTTAACTCAAAACCCGGGGTGGTCTCACTGAAACACTTAAATTGTCCTTGTTGTGTCCACGGAAGTTGCTCCAATGCAAGTAAATGACAATGATATTCTGTGGCACACACACAGATTCCCGTTTCAATCTGTGTGTGCCACATTTGACCACAGCGGGGGCTAAACTCAAAATCCGCGGTGGTCTGACGGAATCACTTCAATTGTCTGTGATGTGGCCACGGAATTTGCTCCAATGCAAGTTCACGGATTCCTGTGAGACCATGTTGCTTTCTTCATACCTCCCACTTGAGTTGGTTTAGTGTGGTGAGTTGGTTCAGGTGTTCAGTTGTAAAAATGTATTCACTCAACTCTATAAAAATAATCCAGTTGTTAATGAATGTGAAATGCATTTTATTTCAATTCCATTGGCCTATCTGTGAATAAATGTGTTGTGCTAATATAGATCCTTATGATCCGTGATTATGTAGGCTACAAATGTAGGCTGAATGATAAAAGCATAGTACTTTAAAACAACTGGTCCGGCCCCCCACTTGAGATCAGAAGGGCCCCTGAACCAAAATTAGTTTGACACCCCTGATCTAAATGGTTTACTGCGGCATGCATATTTTCCTGGGCAACTCTCCTCACCAAATGTAGCTCTCATGAGAGGTAACAGAACCATGTTTATGGCTGTCAGTCCCACACTCACACAAAAAAACACACACACACACACACACACACACACACACACACACACACACACACACACACACACACACACACACACACACACACACACACACACACATATCCATGATTGCAGCCATATTGGGGGCCAAATATCAAGAAGGTGGGAGTAAGGTCTGGTTACTCCCTCAGGTACACTGACACAATTGGCAGCCAGGGCGAAGCAGAACTTTAACTGAGGAGTTCAATTAGTGATTTAAAGAAAAATCCAGATTATGGAATTTTGGAGGTTTGTTCCTGTGAGCAAACGTGCAGAAAAGGTGTCTGTATCAATACCTTTTCTGACACAGATTCCATCTATTTCAGATCTGAAGCCACTTCCACATTATATAAATAACTCAGAAGGAAGGTTGATTCTGAAAACAGACCAGCTCTTTGTTGGACAAACACATAGACTGGCAATGATGACCAATTTATATTTTAAGTTTCAAACTAAATGAATGTCAAACTAATCAAATGTCATATATAAAAGATAATGTACAGATAAAAAGTCTTTCAGCATTTTTATTGTTTGCATTTTAACTAGCCATTAGAATACCCAGAAATAGAGAAAATAAATGAATGCTAGCCCACAAATGTATGTAAGAGAGTCAGTTGAAGCAACCTTGTCCTAGGGTTGCTTCAACAGGACACGGAAGGCACATACATACTTATATTGCATAAACCCATCAATAGCACATCAGACTCCTTCTACTCCTTCTTCACAACTCAAAACACATCTGTTTAAAACTGCCTATTTCATCTGATGCCAATTGCTTTGTCTCTTACTACTGTTTTTTTTCTCTTTATCTTATTGTTGTTTCTTTTTAATGACTTTTGTGTATCTTTGTATGGTTTCCTTGAGTGCCGAGAAAGGCGCCTTCAAATTACATTTATTATTATTAATATTAATATTATTATTATTATTATTATTTTATCATTGCAAATCCTCTACTCCTGTAACAAGAACCTGTATATTCAAAAAACATCTAAAATAATCCAAAAACAATCTATGACCCAACAGTCAGAAGAAGCACATGAGAAGGATCTCACCGAAGCGTTTCCTTGTCCACCAGTGGGGCTCCTTCATGGTGGTGAACTTAATCTCCCCGTGCAGCCGCAGTCTGTGAAACAAGTCGGTGGTGCCACACTTCGGCTGACCGATGATGTAGAAGTACGGCAAGCAGCGCAGCCGGTACACTTTGCCGTCTCTGTGGTGCAGGTGTCCCTGGAAGCTAGTCCTCATGTTGTCACAGACTGTTTTGAAGCTCTTAGAGCGCAGCTTGAACAGGTTCCTCCAATAAGGGTCGGCGCCGGGCTCGCTCAAATACTCGGCCAGCCAGCACGGGTTCTTGACGTGGGGAAGGAACCGTTGAGGAATCGCGGAAAACAACTGTGGAATGGAAATGAGGCAATAGTCCCAGTTATCCACACATATAAACAGTGATGTTGTGAGGATCTTACCATGTCAAAGTAACTAATATATAATGTGAATAATTATGTCATTAACGGATCCAATCCCCACAAGCCCCAATAAAATCATGCGCAACAAGAGGAAATCAACAAGTGGAACGCGACTGACCTCTGGGTCTGAGCCAATAACCTCTCTCTCGTCTGGGACTCTCCTGGGTGTGTAGTCCAGTTTGAATAGGATGTTCCTCAACAGGGATCTCATGTCCAGGGAGGGCCTCAGCGGGGAGGGGGCCGGAGTGATCAGAATTCCTGTCTTGTCCCACGTCAGGATGTAGGAAGCCACGATGAAGAAGGACAACGTCAGGCCAAACAGGAAGCTCACCACCTTGAGCTTTGTGCTACCGGCCCTCAGGTAGCTCAGTGGAGACAGTGAGATCCATTGGATGACTAGGGAGGTTCCTGAATTGTGATTGGAGCCATCCGCTTCAGATGAGCTTTGGAGGCAGTGTTTGTTGTCCATCACGTCACCAGTACTAGCGGTCACAGCTCAGTGGTAACACACCGACACAGAAGGCAGGATGTGCACGCACACATTGAAACACTGCTGATGTCTCTAAGCGGTGTGTCATGTCTGGAGACAGCCCGGCATTCATCGCTCCAAGCAACATGAAAGTCGTTGTTTGCCTTCAAATCCAGCATTCTAGCTCCAGATCTTCCAGAGCCGGGATTTGGCGGGACCACCTATTACACAAACAGAAGAAAGAAAATAAACTATTTTGAGTCCTTTTTGTATTATTACAAGTGCAGAAAGGTAGCACTCTGTGGTTTTAACATGGTAATTTGATAGCTTAATGTCATACGCTAATATTAAGAGTATTTTAGGTTGCTTTCCTCAACTTGTGAGGCATCAATGGGTAAATAAACCGAACTCAAGCCTGGGGTAATAGGTATGATCACTTCAAACAAGTCAGTGGTCAAGCAGAGAGTGTTTGGTCTGGCGGACAGGATAGGTGTGCCAGCCGTTCACTGTGGGCATCCAAGGGCAGCATAATGCTTGGTCTGTAATTCAAAACTAAGGACACAGAATTATTCCCTGTGAGATGGTACCCTGTAGAGAGAGTGAACATATATAAAAATATAACATGTGATAGTGAAAATGAAAATATAATACTGACCAACGTCTCAATATATAAATACATTCATAAATAAAGTTGATACATATACAAACAAAAACAACAGCAGCATGGCAGAACACAAAGTTCCCACAGCCTGCCAGAAGCACCTACGCACGTCAACTGTCTCTGGATCCAGGTAAACATTGTTCCCTGCTCTCTCCAGTATCGACCTACGCCCATTAGGAGAAGTGGCTACTTGCAGTGAAAAAACCAAACTCTGCAAGAGAGACACATACTGAGTGGATGAAGAGACCAGCGTTGGAGAGAAACCCAACATATGCACCTGAGAACGTTGGAGAGGAAATAAATAAAGTGAGGATGAGACTAGAATCAGACCTCCTGGGAGGAGGATTGATCGGTAGATGTACCGCCCCCAGGGGAGACGGGAGACTAAGTAAAGACGCTGCAAAGCCTGACATAGTTGTGTTGCCTTAAAAGCCCCAAATTCAGAAACAGGACTATAACTTATGATGCTTATAACATGTAATGCATGGCTTACATGACTGAGATAGGGGATTACTATATTAGTATTGGTAATGAATAGCTGTTGAGTGTCAATAAGCTCGAATAACAACCTCTATTGGGTTTAGAAGATAAAGATAACGAAAGGCCATGCCATTTTGGTAATTACAAATCTCAGCTTTGGCTGTCGATCGCCCCGGACAAATGACAGGACGTCAGAGAAATCCACGCCGCAGTAGAAACAGCTTGATGGTGATTACTTAGCAACACAATATGATGTACTAGATCCAGATTAGTTATGAAGAATGCTATGGAACACATTTAGAGGAATGGTTGGTCGAGAATTGCTTTGCTATTAAATGTAAGCTAAAGAGGCTAGATAATTTTATAAATAAGAGCAAGCAAATATATTGAAATAGATAACAAAAATAATTTGCCTTCCAAGTATCATCTAGAAATTAAACTTAATAAAATGCACTTCAACAGTGAGAGTGGTTTATTAAAATGACAAATCGATTTTAAGATATGGATATCAAAAGTTCACGGACATACACACAATAACACGCCAGTAGCCTACTTGTGAGAGGTTTCATGTGGAGCTTAACAGTAGTTATTGGAGTCAAATCGAGCTGACAGATTCATTCTTGAGCATTAAACAAAGCGATTGGCAGTTGAATATTCTCCTGCTTCCAACACAAGAACCTACACGAGCCACATGTACAGGTTTTGTTTTTGCAACGGAATGCATATTGTGGCCCTTTACAGTTTACAAAGGTGCTATAGATTCAGATCAATCAAGAAGCAGCAAACGCCCCGAGTTCAGAGAGAAAGAGTTCAAGGACTCCCGCCGGAGCACCCAGATAGTTCTAGAATATTTACAGAGCACGGCCAAAGGCTGTGCGAGCCTCGCCATTGCGATACATCCACTGTAAACAGAGCGCATGTAACGGGGGGGTTAGGCAGGACCCAAGTGCACAGACTGACAATGGTGAAAGTGCAGTCCAAAGGTTTATTGTTGGCACAGATGATCAGGATCAGGCAGGCAGAGTAAACAGGGGCAGGCAAGAGTTCAGGGACCGGCAGGCAATCAGGTAGACTGGGGGTTCCGTCGGCGGGCGGGTAGTCGGGCAGGCGAGGGGTCGGTATCAGGAGGGCAGACAGGCAGGCGAGGGGCAGGAAACAGGGAAGCAGACAGGCCGGCAGGGACTCGACAACAGGCGGGTGGTCAGACAGGCGAGGGTTCGGGAACAGGCAGGGTCAGCGTTGTAGGAACAGTTCTGGGGTTGCGGGAAAGCTCTGTGAGTAACGAGAGACGATCTGAGCAGAGACTGAGTGGAGAGAGAGGATTTATATAGAGAGAGCACAGGTGAAGGTGGTTGGGTTAATTAGGGGAAATCAGGGCGGCAGGCAGGTGATTGGGAAAACCAGGGGCGGACCATGACAGCGCATGGTACCGTGGCCGCAAGCTGCTCAGGGCCACACCCCCACCCTGCTCCTTGACCCACCTCTCTCCTCTTCAGTTGCATTAAAGGTACAGACACCGAAACGGTGCGTTTGGGGAAAGCTCAATGTGCGACTGAATCGTAGTGGCTGTAATTCTGCACCGCGGCTGAATTTCAGGAACGTCTTCAAATACTGTGTTAGGGGCCCACTCATATCTATATCAAAGCATCCATAAGGTAGCATGCCATGGGACCTTTAATACCTTCTCCTTCCAAGCCCCAGCGCAAATAATTGTATGACTTTAAATTACGTGATCACAAGATCACACAGGATTGGAAAATAAGCATCCGATTGTTGTTGTTGTGTTGTCGTTGTTGTTGTTGTTGTTGTTGTTGTTGTTGTTGTTGTTGTTGTTGTTGTTGTTGTTGTTGTTTTGGGACTTGAGTGAAGATAGCTGGGACACTCTCCTGAAATTGGAGCTAGACTTTCCTAACTAAAAACAACAAACAAGTCCAAGTCCATTCTTCATTACATCTTGACCTAACCTGAAGGAAAAAAGGTATTCTGGACTTGGTACCAGACACTGAGTGCAATTGGGTTTAGAAGGATAACATTTCAAGACAGGAAATAAGAGGAGCACAAGAAAAGCAGACTGAAATCCTAACAAATACCTACATCTAGCCTAATAGGCCGAGATAGAATACCGAAGATCAGACCAATCCTATAATAGAAATGCTGACTTGAACACAAAACGGGAGCACATCTGACTGTAATTAACTAAAAATTACTTTGTAAATTCATCTGTGTCAAACAGGTCTAATTATTAAGACAAGCAAGACCTAGCCCCTTGCAAAGGTTATTTGCATCTGGATTAGGACATCCAATAACAACAACTTATCAATATTTTAAAATCCATACAACCAACGCAGGCAGACTCGGCTGACAGTGACTTTTAATACACTAGCCTGTTCCTGGTAAGGTCCAATCCAATACGATTCCAATACCATCCTTAACATCGGAATTTTCCTTACTCTGACACAGACTCCCTTTTAATGCCAACTGTACCTGGAGCCTCGTCACACTGCCATTCGGCCCATGAATGGCCGTATAAGACCAAACTTACACGGCAAGGTGAAATATTTTAAGGCAGCCAACCATTGTGTAACTTGGGTGAACTTCCTGGTGCACAACCAATAGGAGAACAACCATACATTACCATATACCAGCGAGGAAGGGGACGGGTGGGTCCACAACCATAGACACAACAACCGCAGAAGACAACACACAAACAAGGACGAGTCCCAAACAAGCTGAAAAATTAGTTGTGAATCCCCATATGGTATAACTGTCATACAAAAAGATTGTCATTCGTCGTGGATGTGACGCATATCATGATACGGAATAAGATTGACCGGTCATAGTGCACATTAAAAGAAACTACAGTAGACCGGAAAAGGGTGCACAATCAAAATCTGCACAGTTCCACCACATTATATGACACACTACAATAATAAAAGACGTCAACATGTGTGGTTGTGTGTGTGTGTGTGCATGTGTGTGTTTGTGTGTGAGAGTGCGTGTGTGTGTGTGTGTGTGTGTGTGTGTGTGTGTGTGTGTGTGTGTGTGTGTGTGTGTGTGTGTGTGTGTGTGTGTGTGTGTGTGTGTGTGTGTGAGTGCGTGTGTGTTTGTGTGTAGCCCTTCATTAGGATTTCTTGTTTTTTTTCTTTCTGTGGCTCTCTTGGAGATATTACCCATGAAATTTTTGTTGGATATCGTCATGCATCATGACAGCACGAAGAGCATCCATTTCATCGTGTTAGCTTGGCTTCTAGTTGGACACATAACGTATTGTGCAGAGATGAGGTGATCCATGCTACGGTTTCTAGAGAAGCGTGAATATATTGAGTCTCTGGAAAAAGAAAAAACAGAAAGAGTTTGAGCCGCTACACCTATTCTGACTTTTCAACAACGGAATCTGCCTGGATTGACACAAGCTGCCACGGCATTCCTTAGGGGACAACTGGCAGACAGGTGCAGACTTTAGTAAATGGAATTTTCTTTTTTTACTATTTTACCATTCATGTGTACATTTTTCATGCACATGCACAAATATCTTTTGAGTGGAAAACCAGACTACAGCAAACCACTTCTCGGGTTAAACAGAGTGGAGGCTGTCCGCAGAGCATCTTATTTGAAAAACATTGTATTTAGCTTAAATTAGGTAAAGCCTTGTTTGACTGATTTGACTTTGCAGCATCCACCAGCTTGATGAGATTGTTAGATCTATATATTCTAAAATGCCATCAACGTTGGGGGGACTTAATTACCGTTGCTAATCAAGGTGGATCAATCACGTTGTAAAAGCCAATAAGATGTGAGTGCGCGCGGGGATTTCACTACTTATTGATTGATCTGAATCAATAAAACCTCTTTAAACTGTGAAGGGCCACAAGATTTGGTTGCAAATAACAAAACCTGTAGATGCGGCCTATGCAGGTTCTTGTGTTGGAAGCAGTTGAATATACAATACAGCTGCCAAATAATGTGTTTAATGCTCCAAAGGAATCTGTCAGTGTGATTTGACTCAAAGAATTACAGTTAAGCTGCACTTTCTGAGCAACAGAAACCTTTCACAAGTACTGGCGTGTTATTTGACGGTGAACTTTTAAATTCCTTAATCTCAAAAGGCTCATCGATTTATGATTTTTATAAACCACTCTCTGTTAAAGTGCATTTTATTATATTCCATTAGGTGTTACATGGAAGCCAAACTGTTGATGTTACCTATTTCAATGTTTGATTACTTATCTGATTTGTATTATTTCTAAAATATCTATCCATACATGTTGGTAATGTAAATTAAGCTCTCCTGCCAAACTAACTGCTGCTAAAACAAATGGCCTTCATTCCATCTAGCACATTCCTTAAGTGATGCATTACAGGATCCTTTGTTAACATTTGTGGTGGACCCCCAGTGTCCAATCTAAACAAACACCGGGGTACAATGTAACTACATCGCTTTCTCACTCTCATATACACACATATTTCCCTCTCCTTTCATACAGCTCTCTCGCTCTCATGCTTGAGACATTACCTAAGCTAAAACTGAGAGCTGTGCCAAAGGAAACACATCTCTTTTAGTACTCCCGTCGCCAGATATTTTGATTCAATCAAGGGGGGAAACCAAAACCGTCCGTCCCGACAGAACACACACTAGGCCTGGGCAAACCTCTGTGAGGTGGGCACTGGTTGGGGATTCAGTTGTTTAACTTAAAAGCTTCATATTTACTGCTAGGACACAAAAAATAAGACTGAATGAATCAAACACTCGATTGTTCACAAGATTGTGTTTGAATCGCTATGCATTGATGACATAAGGAAATAGATTAAAAAAGCACAGAGGATCCCACGGACATTGGGGGAAGCTGAATGCCATTGGTGGACCAATCAGGTGGGATTATCGAAAGGGCATCGATCTACCAGTCAAGTCCCCCAGCCGATGGAGCAGACTACAGTAGAAGGAAAACGCCCGGGCACATCCTCACATTCGGACACATGATGCCATAGAAGATGGAAGGAATTCACAACCATTTAATTGTATCTTGGAACAGATGTTTGGGTGAGAAGACCCTTTTCACTCCAGTTCCAGAATTAAACAGACATTAAACCATAGATGTAAACAGGCCTGGACTGTTACGTGCTAGAGAACACCCTAATAAATAAAAGCTAGACACGAGGCTTCTGCCGCTTGGGTCTAAATGTTTACAGTAGTTTATCTTTACTTCACAGCAGTGTAATGTCAGCCCCGCTTGTGGTTCATCTCCTAGGGCGCCAAGAATCCATTACTCCTGGAAGAAATGACTGAAACATTCTGCAGCTGTTCGGTAAGGGGGAATTCTTCCTCCAAAAGAGGCTATTTTATGAAACCAATATACAAGTTGCAAATGGAATGTGTGTTGGGGTGGGGTTTGGGCCACCCCATAATGAATAAAATATGCATGAATAAACTAACCGATGCGAGACGTTGTACCTAATGTTTAGACAAAATGATCCAATAAGTGTCTTAATGGGTCCCTCAACCCCGTTTATGTATAGTTTCATGCTTCCTCTCCCAGCGTGGCTCGTATTAAGTTTCAAAATAAAGGCAAACATTGATAAGAAATTACCACGGTCAGCTCAAATTTTGGTTTGCATGTTGGAATGGTGACCGACTCAATAAAGTTATTAAACTATCATTATTATAACAACATTATTCATGTTTTTTAAGAAGATGGTCAAACTACTCACGTTCAAGTTTGACGGCTGAGTCACTGCATCTCTGTTCTAAAAACAATTGCGCCCATGCGAAAAATAAAGAATATAGCCGTATGGCCTTGTGGAAAGCTATTTAAATCTCCGGTTTAAATGACGTTAAGAGATTGTCTGAACTGCCGAGCGAGTGAGGGTTCCTCCGTGCTGATCCATCCCAGTCGCGTGTGGCAGACCACGGCGCGTAGCTCCGAAACGAGAGGAGGGAGAGGAAGGTGCGCATGGGCCGGAGCGTGGGGATGAATAAAAGGCTAGATCTGCTCCCCTAAACGGCCAATAGACGATGAATGTGAATGAGACTGAATGTTTTTACGTGCAATGTGAACTAGAATTATGCCTCAGAAGGTATATCATTTAACACTATAGATTAGTTGATTGATTGGGTGTCATTAGAATAAAGTAGCTTGTCCTGAATAGTCTGCATTCTTGCTGTGGAGGATTTAAAAGTCAATAACATTGACAGATCACAAATGACTTGTTTTTCATGATGATATTTGATAACTATACACTATGCCTATACGTGCACTCTTTTTTTCTGTAGGCCTATTATATAAAAGTTTTCTGATGTTAATGTTGAGTAATTGTTACTGTTATGTCATCATAAATATCTATGTGTTAACTATCTATGTGTAGTACTATCCATGCATCCTAATTGTCTATAGAACCAGCTATTTCTAACATGTTCATGTATTATTTGAAGTTGTACATTTCACTCAGGATTCTCTACTCATGAAGGTCTACATCTGTTTACACTTATGTTTAATGGTATACACACAGGCAACATTATGATAAAAAAAAAAGCCACAAATGACTGAAATGCCGGATGATGGGACCATGACAAATATTTTTCCGTTTTCGTTCATTAATGTCAAAACAAATGTGTAAACAATGACTAGTGAGTTAATATGTAAATCCTTCATTACATACACTCACAATTCCTGAATTAATTTATTCAAGAATTGGTGGATCTAATTACAAATCTGAGACTTCTGTAAGATATTGTGTGTAGAAAAACGAAACACAAAATACTACATAATACTAAATACTAATAATATATTATGTTCCACAAATTTCAGACAGCAATTTTAGTTCCACCGTAAACCATCATTATGTTTAATGGTGGTGAAGATGTATAAACCATTGTTAGGGTACATGGTGGAGTTGTATAAACCATCGTTATGGTTCATGGTGGAGATGTATAAACCATTGTTAGGGTTCATGTATAAACCATCTTTATGGTTCATGGTGGAGATGTATAAAGCATCGTTAGGGTTCATGTATAAACCATTGTTGGGGTTCATGGTGGTGGAGATGTATAAACCTTATGGTTCATGGTGAAGATGTTTAAATCATCGTTAGGGTTCATGTATAAACCATATGGTCATGGTGGTGAAGATGTATGAACCATGGTTAGAATTCATAGTGGGGATGTATAAACCATCGTTATTGCTCTTAAACCATCGTTATTGTCATCATCTGGTTCAGGAGGAATAAAGATAGAAACACGTCTATCCTGGGAATCTGCTAACTTCGGTGGGTTGGCAGTTCCAAATGGTTAATTTCTGACAAGTGAATAAAGTTGACTGCTGTTCAAGGAGATAGAGTCTCATTTAAATAAGCTGCATTCCCTGCAGAACACATCCATATGCATGAGACCAAGTGTCTAATTACTTACGATTCCCAGTAAAAAAAAAGAAGTGATTCATACACATTTTGCAGAGCACACCAGCTGCATGTCAATGTACTCTTTCAGATACACACCTTCAACATCACCTGGCTGATCTGACCGTTCCGGCTGATCAATATAGACGTGCTGCCAAGGCTGCTTGCTAATATACTTTTTGCCAAGCATTATCAAGTGGCAGAGATACCAAATTCTAAGACCTTTTTAACATGCTATGGCATTTCTGTAAAATAACAATAATGGCTTACTTATAAAAACAGACTAGACATCTAATCTGCTGTAAGATATCGACACCGATGTAGGATATCCGATACAAACACCCCTTACCCAACATTTATTTTCTCTCTGAGAAAATAAATGTTGTTCCGCTTTACTTTGGAGCTGCTCTAAACATTAGAGCAGAACTGCTAAAGTAAAAAAGAGAAAAGCATTTAAATAATGCAATTTGTTTATGCCAACAGCAGTACGTGAGGTATAATAGTTTCAAAACAGGCTTGTGCTCCTGCATCATTTGACTGAGGAAGAAGAAGGCCAAGCTCTCTGTCTTGCTCTGTGTTCTTAGCATGGCTAGCTCACCTTTTCAACCTTAAGTTTCAATCACACACCCCCAACTGAAAACTCACATGCATACAGTCCATGTTGACCATTGGTGACATGTCCAATACTAAACGTATAATAGTCACTCCACACATATGTATGTTTATAGAGTAGCCATCGATTCAAACAAGACTGATAAAACTTATAACTAAGGTGTGCACATTTAATTCCGTCATCTTTGGGGAAAGGCCCTTATTGTAACATGCGCGTTTGGCTGAACCCAAGTGCACAGACTGGCGAAGAGCGCGGAACAGAGTCAATAGTTTATTGGGATTCTGGATCGGCAAGCAGGATAGTCAGACAGGCAGGAATCAGGAACCGGCAGAATAGTCAGACAGGCGGGGATCAGGAACCGGCAGAGGAGTCAGACAGGCGGGGATCAGGAACCGGGAGAATAGTCAGACAGGCGGGGATCAGGAACCGGCAGAAGAGTCAGACAGGCGGGGATCAGGAACCGGGAGAATAGTCAGACAGGGATCAGAGAGCAGGCAGGAGCGGTGGTAAGTCATGAGTAGAATCACGGGAAAGCACTGTGAGAGACACACAAGAGACAATCTGGCAGGGAATGTTTGGGAGGAGAGGACTGATATAGGGGAAACACAGGTGAAGGTGGTTGGGTTAATTGGGAGTGATCAGGGTGGCAGGCAGGTGAATGAGAAAACCAGGGGCGGATCATGACAGTACCCCCCCCGGCAAGGGACGGCTCCAGACGTCCTAAACCGAACAGGGAGGGTGGAGGGGGCCCGGAGGAGGGTTAGAACTCCTCCGAGGCCTCAGAGATTGCGTCCTCCGAAGAGGAGGAGGACGCGACATCGGAGTCCCTTCTGTCAGAGAAACCAATCGCCGGTGGGACTGTAGCGGACTGGCGGGAGGACGGGGCAGGTTGGTCAGGCTGGGATCGGTGGAAGTCAGAGATAAGGCGGGGGTCCATGATGAAGCGAGCTGGAACCCAGGAGCGCACCTCCGGACCGTACCCCTCCCAGTCCACCAGATACTGGACCCCACGTCCACGGCGGCGGGAGCGGAGGAGACGCCGGACGGTGAACACCGGACCCCGGTCGACGAGCTGAGGGGGAGGAGGGGGCGGAACGGGAGGAGCCAGAGGACTCTCCTGGACAGGTTTGACCCTGGAGACATGGAAGGTGGGATGGATCCTCATGGAGCGAGGAAGCTGAAGGCGTACCGCCACAGGGTTAATGATGCGGATAATGGGGAATGGTCCAATGAACTTGGGGGCCAGCTTGCGACTCTCCACCTTGAGAGGTAGGTCACGGGTGGAGAGCCAGACCTTCTGGCCAAGTCGGTAGGCAGGAGCCGGTGTGCGGTGCTTGTTGGCAGCAGAAGCGTGGCGATCTGCAGCCTTGGAGAGAGCAGAGCGCGCCCGGGTCCAGGTGCGTCGACAACGACGGATAAGGGCTTGGACCGAGGGGCAGGAAGACTCCCTCTCCAGGTCGGGAAATAGGGGTGGCAGGTACCCGTAGGCGCACTGAAAAGGAGAGAGACCGGTGGATGAACAGGTGAGGGTGTTATGCGCATATTCTACCCATACCAGTTGGTCAGACCAGGAGGCCGGCTTGCGGTTCACCAGGCATCGAAGGGTGGTCTCCAGGTCCTGATTAACCCTCTCGGTCTGTCCATTTGACTGGGGATGGAAGCCAGAAGATAGACTGACGGTAGCCCCGACTAGGCTGCAGAACTCCCTCCAGAAGACCGAGGTGAACTGGGGACCCCGGTCAGAGACGACATCGGTGGGTAATCCATGGAGACGGATGACGTGGTGGAGGAGCAGGTCCGCAGTCTCTCTGGCAGAGGGGAGTTTAGTAAGGGGGATGAAATGGGCCAGCTTACTAAATCGATCCACAAGGGTGAGGACGACAGTTTGGCCCTTGGACGCGGGAAGACCGGTCACGAAGTCCAGAGAGATGTGCGACCAGGGACGATGGGGGATGGGCAAGGGGTGCAGGAAGCCGGCAGGGGGGCGGCGAGAGGTCTTACACTGGTTACACACGGGACATGCGTTGACGAAGACCCGGACGTCCTCCTCCAGTGACGGCCACCAGAAGCGCCGTTGCAGGAAGTCCTGGGTCCGCTGGATGCCGGGATGGCAGGTGAGTCGGGAAGCGTGACCCCACTGGAGCACGTCGGAGCGCTGGAACAAACAGGCGGTCTGGGGGGCAGGAACTGGGAGCTGGCAGATTAAGGGAGGCGGCCCTTACCTTCTCCTCAATCTCCCAGGTGACAGCAGCGACAAGGCAGGAGGCTGGAACAATGGTGGAGGGTTCTGCCGTCTCATCAGGGGACTCGGGGAACTGTCGAGAAAGAGCATCTGGTTTAGTGTTCCGAGAGCCAGGGCGATAGGACAGGGTGAAGTTAAACCGGTCGAAAAACAATGACCAGCGGGCCTGTCTGGAGTTTAGTCTCTTGGCGGTTCAGATATACTCCAGGTTTCGATGATCAGTCCAAACCAGGAACGGAACCCTGGTTCCCTCTAGCCAGTGCCGCCACTCCTCCAGGGCCAGCTTCACCGCCAGAAGCTCCCTGTTTCCAATTTCATAATTTCTCTCCGCCCCCCGGAGAGAAATTATGAAATTGGAAACAGGGAGCATCCAAGAAAAACACCCGAGAAAAACACACGGGTGGACCTTCTGGTCGGAGGATGAACGCTGGGAGAGGATCCCCCCTACTCCCACACCAGATGCGTCCACCTCCACAATGAACTGACGTTCAGGTTCAGGGATCTGGAGGATGGGGGAGGTGGTGAAGCGGGTCTTGAGGGCATCGAAGGACTCTTGAGCAGCATCAGACCAACGGAAAGGAACCTTGGGTGAGGTGAGGGCCGAGAGGGGGGAGGCGATGGAGCTGAACCCTCGGATGAAACGCCGATAGAAGTTGGCGAACCCCAGGAAACGCTGCAGCTGCTTGCGTGTCTCCGGGGTAGCCCAAAATGTCACAGCAGAGACCTTGGCTGGATCCATCTGAAGGCTGTCCTTAGCAATAATATATCCTAGGAAGGTGACGGAGGGGGCATGGAACTCGCACTTCTCCGCCTTGACGAACAAGGAGTTGTCCAGGAGGCGACGGAGAACGGAGCGGACGTGGGTGACGTGTTCCACGAGATTGCGGGAGATAATCAGGATATCATCCAGATAAACAAAGACAAACTTGTCAATCATGTCCCGCAGCAGATCGTTAACTAGCGCTTGGAAGACTGCCGGGGCGTTGGTCAATCCGAAGGGCATCACGAGGTACTCGTAATGCCCCGTTGGGGTGTTGAAGGCCGTCTTCCACTCGTCTCCCTCTCTGATTCGGACCAGGTGGTAAGCGTTCCTCAGGTCGAGTTTGGTTAAGACCGTTGCCCCCTGGAGCAGCTCAAAGGCGGAGGAGAGTAGTGGAAGGGGATAGCGGTTCTTCACTGTGATGTTGTTCAGACCACGATAATCGATACAGGGTCTCAGGGACTTGTCCTTCTTGCCCACGAAGAAGAACCCGGCCCCAGCCGGTGACGAGGAGGGTCGGATGATCCCAGTGGCTAGGGAACTCTGGATATAGTCCACCATGGCCCCTCGCTCAGGAATAGAGAGGGAGAACAAGCGTCCCTTGGGGGGTGAAGTGCCCGGAAGTAGGTCGATGGCACAGTCGTAGGGACGGTGAGGGGGCAAGGAGGTGGCCCTGGCCTTATTGAAGACCTCTCTGAGGTCATGGTAAACAGCAGGGACCCCGGAGACGTCCGAGGCTGGAGCAGGAGCGAGAGCAACAGGATACGGAGGAGAGGTCCTGAGACAGGATTGCTGACAGGTGACTCCCCATTCTCGGATGGAGTAGGTGAACCAGTCGATGTTGGGGTTGTGTCTGCGAAGCCAGGAGTGACCCAAGATGACCGGCTGGTTGGGTGTGGGCAGGAGCATGAACTGAATGGTCTCCCGGTGGCCTCCAGGCAGGAGCATGCTCACAGGATCTGTCCGGGAAGTTACCCTCCCCAGCACGTGTCCATCCAGGGCTCTGGTGGAGATCGGCACTGGCAGTCTCTCTGGATGGAGTCCCAGCCGAAGAGCGAGGGACCGATCCATGATGCTCTCGTCTGCCCCAGAATCGACAAGTGCGGTTATGGGATGGGAACCGGAGGGCAACAGGAGCTCACCGGAGAGAGTGGGTCTTGTGGAAGAGGCAGAGTCTGAGATGGAGCTCACCAGTATGCCTCTGGTTACTGGTGAGCTCTGGCTTTTTCCGGGCAATGATCGGCGAAGTGTCCAGACTGTCCGCAGTACAGGCAGAGGTTCTGCCTCCGTCTTCTCTCTTTCTCCTCCGGGGTAAGATGGGTGCGACCCAGCTGCATTGGCTCCGGATTCCCCATTCTCAGGGGAGCGGTTGGGGTCTGCGGCAGGAAGGCGGGGGTAGCCGGGAACCAAGAGCGAACAGGACTGCGTGGCGGAACCTCTGAACGCCTCTCTCTCCTGCGAGCCTGGATTCGGAGGTCGAGGCGGGTAGCAAGCTCGATCAGAGCTTCCAGTGATGATGGCGGGTCGTAGGCAACCAGCTCATCCTTGATGTACCCAGCCAGCCCTTGTAGGAAGACATCGCGGAGAGCGGCCGGGTTCCAATCACACATGGGAGCCCTGGTGCGGAAGGCGATGGCGTAGTCCGAAACTGAACGACGTCCCTGGGACAGGGCTAACAACTCCCGCCCGGCCTCGGATCCCAGAGAACCGGTTCCGAAGACTCTCCTGAGCTCTTCGGCAAAGGAGCGGAAGGAGCGGCAGGCCGAGGTACCTCTCTGCCATTCAGCGGTGCCCCAAAGACGAGCCCGTCCGGAGAGATGATTTACGGCGTAAGCCACCCGGGCCTCTTCGGAGGCGAAAGTGAGTGGCTGAAGAGAGAAGAGAATTGTGCAATTGCACGGGAAGGCGTTGCAGGTGGTAGGATCACCATCGTAGCGTTCGGGGACTCCTACACTAGGCTCACGGGGTAGAGGAACCGGAGTCTCGGTCGCCGCTGGAGCAGGAGGTGAAGGGGTGGCGCCGGTCTGGACGTTCGCCAATTCCTGGCGGAGTCGTATCAGGTCTTGCTGTCCCTGAGCCGTGACGTCCATCACCTGCTGTAGCGCGCTCTCCATCCGGGAGATGCGGTCCTCCATCTGGGCTGGGTCCATTGTTGGCCAGATTGTTCTGTAACATGCGCGTTTGGCTGAACCCAAGTGCACAGACTGGCGACGAGCGCGGAACAGAGTCAATAGTTTATTGGGATTCTGGATCGGCAAGTAGGATAGTCAGACAGGCAGGAATCAGGAACCGGCAGAATAGTCAGACAGGCAGGGATCAGAGAGCAGGCAGGAGCGGTGGTAAGTCAGGAGTAGAATCGCGGGAAAGCACTGTGAAACACAAGAGACAATCTGGCAGGGAATGTTTGGGAGGAGAGGACTGATATAGGGGAAACACAGGTGAAGGTGGTTGGGTTAATTGGGAGTGATCAGGGTGGCAGGCAGGTGAATGAGAAAACCAGGGGCGGATCATGACACTTACATTGAATTATCAACCACAATTATAACAAGGCACAATTCAGTCCTTTTACCCTGGTTCTGACATATTTCTACTTTCTTACTGGAAAATTACTAAAAATAATAATAACAATTTATAAAATCTTCCTGCAAACACAGTGTACTATGATGTATTCTCTTGCTATCGTCAGTTTCTGGAGCGATCATGGTACACAGACGACTGGGTTTGGTAATCTTGAGTTGAGGTGACATTTCACAGTCATTTAAGGATACAGACTGGTGACTCACTTTGACCTGAGATAGATTACCTCAACCTTGTTTTCGTTTTAATTTCTTCTTGGGTTGTGCAGGTTTCGGTGCTGCTGGTTTTTCAATTGCGCAAATCCCTTTAGCAGCCTTCTCTCTTTTCATTCATAGCAGATAACAAATTTTAAAGGAGGTATTAAAATGGTCAAAGTTAAACTGAAGTTTTGGCTAAACCAGTGGCGATATTCAACCATTCATGAACTCCTAATCTACGCTATTCTTATGATTCAGTAATGCATTCCTTCCCTTGTGAAAGTGGTCTGGCAGACGTCTAAGGAGACGACAGACAAGAGGCAGATAGAAGTGTCTCAATTGGACCGTCATGCATTCTTAGTCTTAGTCTCTTGTTCAAGCACGGTAGCTCAGTCGGGATCATCTGTGTAATCTTAGCAACACTGAAAACTGCTAAACAAATAAGAAGCAGATGGGGCCGTAATCATAATGCCAATATTACAAACATAGCAAAACATAATTGCATGCCAAAATAAATCTCAGTATGGATGTTTCTCACGCTGCGGTCTTACTGTGTCACGACTTTCGAGCGCTGCAGTAAATGCTCTCTTCTAAAGGGCACAGAGATTCACTGTCACTGACCACCGTATATGGCTTCCCTTTAATTCCCTTCCAAACTGTTGGAAACCAACGTAAACCTCTTTATTCAACCTCAGCCTGAATCACACTTCCTAGAACTGAAAGAACACACCACGTTATGCGGCTCTTTCCACTGGGTGATTGCTGTTCAATACTCAAGAGAGCAGATTCAATCCAGCACTGAGTAACACAAGTAGGACTATGTTACAAAATGAGACTCTTGAAGTGCATCTCCATATGGCCAAGTTATTGTTATGATTATGGTTATGGTTTGCAAGAATACATACACATTTCAGCACTATCACTACCACACATATGAGATTGAATATATAATAGCTGTTTTGGGTCTTGTGGCATATGCTATGACTAAAGCACAGTTCAGTTCATCAGTAGCACATTGAAGTTTAGAGTCAGACTCAGCATTCGGAAAATGCATTGTCTACCCTCATGGTTGGAAACTCTTCTTAAACATGAGCCAACATGTGTCACGAACGCTCCATAATAAAAAAACACAGAGTACACACTGCAATGTCAAAAATAGAAAACAAAATACCAGAACAATTTGTCATCCTCCCTAGCTCTCTCCCCCTCTCTGTCCATCTTATCTCGGCCTCTCTCCCTCTCGCTCTGCCTCTCGTTCGGTCATTCACTCTCACAAGCTCCTACTCCCTCTGTTTCCCGCTCTCTCCCCTCTCCTGACCTCTATCTCTCTATGGAGCTGCTTCCTGTCTCTCTGGAAGGGCACAACCAAAAAGACAGACCCACTCACACGCTCACACGCTCTTACACACACACACACAGTCCTCCATTCATTTGATTTATTCTAGCATCGCGCCTGTTACTCGGCAGAGGATGAGTAAAGCCAACAGGGCTAGTAGATGGAATTTTCTCCCCCTTCACACACACACACATACATATCAACACACACATGCACATGCGCACACGCACATTCACATGCACACACACACACAAACACACAGACACACACAAACACACAACAACACTCCCACACGCACATGCACACACACACACAAATCCACACACACATGCACGCACATACATGCACAAGTGTGCTCAACATACATAGACACACACAAACATACTTGCAGGCGCGCACAAGTCTAAAAGCAGGCATGTGCACATTCACACACATAGAGGGCAAGACAGAGATGTACACACTTTAACGCTCATGCATACATATGAAGACCGGCAGAGGCACTGATGGTAATAACATCTGACCTTGCCCCCAGAGAATGGTCCTGCATGCATTCTAAACAAAAGCCTCTCTGCTTTTGAACCAAAATGACCCTAAATCCATCACAGAACATTTAGCGCTGTTTCTCTCCACAACAAATAAATAGAAAAATAGCAATCTGGCAATGAAGCAATATTAAGACAAATTGCAGGATAAAAGTTCCCACTGTGAGTGTGTGTGTGTGTGTGTGTGTGTGTGTGTGTGTGTGTGTGTGTGTGTGTGTGTGTGTGTGTGTGTGTGTGTGTGTGTGTGTGTGTGTGTGTGTGTGTGTGTGTGTGTGTGTGTGTGTGTGTGTGCGTGCGTGCGTGCGTGCGTGCGCGTGTGTGTGTGTGTGTGTGTGTGTGTGTGCGTGCGTGTGTGCGCGTGCGCGTGCGTGTGTGTGTGTGTGTGTGTGTGTGTGTGTGTGTCTGTGTCTGTATCTGTCTGTCTGTCTCCCTTCCAGCATGTGCTGTGAGGGAGTTCAGAGCTAGGTAATACTTTCCTGGATTTGTCGGATTCTGTTCCTAATCATTTCGGTTTTAATTTGTTTTATATGCTGACATACTGCACACATGGTTGACCACTGTCGCCTCCACGTGGTGCCATAGGGGTAGGACATGCTCTTACACAGAAACAACAACTTTAAGGTTGGCCCATTGCGTGCTTGCACTGCTGTTATTATGTTATGATATTTATTTTAATCCCCACAGTTTAAAGTTTATATCGCCTATAATGCACAACTCTCTGCGTTAGGAAATTGTGTAGCATAGTTCTATGGCCATAAATAATAATATTAATTATAAACTACTGTTTATTTGAAACATCATCCAAGATGCATGCAAGTGTTATGGATTTAAGGCTTCCAGGTATGAGGCATTGATTAATGACGTTGAAAGTCATTTGTTCCCACAGGTGTATCTATAATGTATATGCATAATATATACTGCATAGAGCCTGCATACTCGGAAAGCTAAATCGGTAACACGCTTTGATTGCACTGTGCAATTTAACTATTTGAGTGCTTTGTTAATACCACCAAGGTTATATGAAAGAAATACACCTCATCTAATAAAAGATGGGATCTTTCCTCTGATCAGATTGGTTCTTATATTTTGTTCCCCTTTTTCTTGCGTGATGGCAGTAGAGTTTACCACTCAAACATATGACTGCGATACTGAGGATAGGGACCACAGACGTCTACTTCTACTAACTCTGATGCAATTTCTTATAAATGTGCGATGTCACTGTAAAAATAATCAATAAAAATATATACTTCTTTCTGATGATGTAAAATGGAAATTAACCAATGCAGATTTTGTTATTGAATTGATAAGGTTTAATAAAAATCCAGCCATTAGACAATTCATAATATATGAATAACTAGTTCTGCTTACTTCCAAAGTATTTATAAACAACACAGAAGGTTTTACATTAAGGTATTTAATTAACACTCTTTATTAAATGCAAAATAAAATAAAATGGACAAATAAATTAGCTGCTCATGCGCTGTTGCGATACATAGTGTTGGGCGGTTGCAGGATCAAATGTGACTTGTGAGGGGAGAGTATAGATTATATTAAACAGTTTGTTCTGCTCAGTGAACACAGTGACGTACAGCACCTCTGCTTTCCTGTGTCACAAAAATACATTGCAAAACAGTTAGAAGATAGTCTCTTGACTTTGTCCTTTGCTCTCAAGAACCTTGACCTCTGTGGAAACGATATAGGCATATGTTCATACATTTGACCAGAATTACCAGAATAATCCTTTGAGGACACAATGATGAATGAATGAATAGCAGTTATCTTCACGTGGCCCAGTCCAAATTCTGGCATAATGAATATAATATGTCCATCCTTTTCCATCCATCCATTTCCATATACAGCTATATACAGTATAGTGTACTTTTGTGTCCATTCAATTAGTTCAGCTAATTGTATTTCCAATTGTACACTGTGTCACCAGTTTATACATTTTTTTTCATAAATGTGGAGCAAAGTATTGTGGTTGAAGGAAGCTAGGTATAAAAGGATGCAAGAGCCCTCCAGTGGACGAAAGAGGAACAGTCCCGGCCGTGTGAAACATCATATTCCCAGAGCTGAAGGCCGGGTAAGTTTGGTGGTAGTTGGCAGTCCTCGCTCCACAACTAGGAGCCCCGTTACCAACGCTGAGAGCGCTGGGCTGCAGGGTGCTGTCCGCCCCGGGGTTCTGCTTTTTCCACTTGGTTCTTCGGTTCTGGAACCAGATTTTAACCTGGGTCTCGGTCAGACTCAAGGATAGGGCCAGGTTCAGTCTCTCGCACACGGACAAGTAGCGGGTGGCTCGGAATTTGTTTTCCAGCGCCACCAGTTGTTCGTACGTAAACGCGGTTCTGGCGCGTCTGGGCTTGTTGGCGCAGAGCTGGTCCGAGCGTCGACGCTTAAGGTGTGAGGGGTCATGACCCGCTTCCGTCTCGGGGCTGCTACCGCAACTCTCTCCGTCTGCCTCGTCCCCCTGTTCCTCGAAGAGACTCGCCTCTGCGGGTTCACTCGATTGGGACAGTAGCACCAGCGGGTCCGCCTCTGACCGGGCAGGGAGTCCAGCTCTCTCTCCTTCTAAAATAAAGTAAATAAACAATGAATTATCATACAGGGTTATCAACCTTTTAAGGATTAGGCCGTTGCGTGTTTGCACCCTAGCTCTCTTTATAACAGCATTGTGTGTGTGTGTGTGTGTGTGTGTGTGTGTGTGTGTGTGTGTGTGTGTGTGTGTGTGTGTGTGTGTGTGTGTGTGTGCGTGTGTGCGTGTGTGTGTGTGTGTGTGTGTGTGTGTGTGTGTGTGTGTGTGTGTGTGCGAGCGCGCGCGCGCGCGTGTGTGTGTGTGTGTGTGTGCGAGCGCGCGCGCGCGCGTGTGTGTGTGTGTGTGTGTGTGTGTGTGTGTGTGTGTGTGTGTGTGTGTGTGTGTGTGTGTGTGTGTGTGTGTGTGTGTGTGTGTGTGTGTGTGAGTGTGTGTGTGTTTCTTATTTGGTGAAAGAGGTGCTGAGCGGACAGCTCCGTGGGACTTGCAGGCGTTAATTGTCGAGTTAACGACAAATAGACTCTTTGAGTGTCATTGATCTCCGTGAAATGTCCAACGATGTTGAAATGCCAGAAGTCACCTTGCATGACAGCTGTAAGGTGTTTATGGGGACGCCAGTGGCTGAGTGAACCGAAGCAAAGGTTGCAGATGGGACCTAAAAGCTGATCTGTCACTAATCCCCTAATAGCCACCACAATTCGCCTTGAAATGTCATGTTGCGGAAAGAACCCCCCCTCCCATCAAAATACAGCTCCAAAACTCTCGTGCCACCACGAGGTGCTAATGGAGTTTCATATTTTGTCCGTGGATCAATAAATGTCATCTAGTTAAAGGGAAGTTTTAATCGAACGATATTTAGGATCAGACATGGATGGGGGTGTGAGGTCGGTACCTGCAAGGTGCTGGAGGGAGATATGCAGGATGCAGTAATGGGATATCGATCAAAGCGCGCGGAGGCATCCTCAATGGGACGATTTAAACAATTATCTGACCTGCCTGTCCCACTGCCAATCACGCACGGGGGCTCCTGCAGCGACCCCCTTTGTGACTTTCTTGAAAAGAAATATAGCCTTGGAAATTAAGGGAAGGTCATAGTCGAGCTATGACAAGAAAGCTGATGCTATGTCCTGGACTCACTCCCAGATGCTCTCATTAAGTCCTTTCGCTGATATTTAAAGGAAATATATTGATTTGTTATGTTTTTTTTTCTATTTTGCAACCCCTTTTGGGTTCATGTACCTTTTTGGTTCATGTATTTGTTTAGAACTACCCCATTCTGTTAAAGCAAGTGTTAAGACAATATTTGACGTATCGAAGAGGAGGACAGAGTACATTAATTAATAAAGTATCCATAGGGACAATGTAGCCTTTACCGAAGCAATACATGTTTGAAATGGAATAAAAAGATGTTAAAAATGCATATTTACCGGTTTTGGAGTGCTCAACTTGGTGTTGTCCCTCTTCACAAGCGTCCAACTCCAAACTTGCTCCATCACCGTTGAGCGCAGGGTACGTCTCCTTCACGACGCAAAGTTCTCTCTCCCTCTTACTATTAAACTTCTTCGGATCCAATATATCTACTATAGAGAAGGAAATCTTGTGATTGGGCGTCATCGTTAATCTCGAATCCTTTGAATCCAACATCTTTCCTCCAGAGAGCTCATCCGTGGGTTGGGAATGGAGCGAAGGTTCACAAATACACCAATTACGCGGAAATGAAACAATGACGTCTCATCTAAACCCCCAAAAAGTCTGATAGACAAGGAGATCTCTGTGTTCAGTCTGGAAAGTTGTCCCGTCTCTCTGACAATCTTACAACGTGACGGGTTGTGGATGAATGGAGGTGAGCGCGCTCTTTAAATCGTCGGTCCCCCCCCCCCCCTCCCCCCCTCCCCCCCACACACACACACACACCCCGCCAAATGAAAGGGAGCCGGGCTCCAGCGCCCACGTGACACAAACCCTATTAGTGTTTCACACGACCTCTTAATGGGCTCAGAGCATTCGTCGATAATCACCCATATCATTATATTCCATAGACGCGAAAGTAAATTGGGCACAGATGGCACTTGATCCTAGAAGAGATCCCTATCAGATCCTATCAAAACTGGATGGATTTTTGGACACCTAACGGTCATATCCCCTGCAAACCCTGATCATTGCAAATAACACCGTTATTAAAGACAGTCGAATCTTAATTGAAAGGACAGAATGATTCTATATTGTTCACTACACACAGTGTGCATAATGTGTATATATGTAGGCAAAGAAACTTATCAAGAATGATCATTTTTATTTATTAGGATTATTATTAGGCTATTTAAAAAAAAAACAGTTGCGTGTAAAGAATAATAATAAATGTGAATGTTTTATTCACTATTAGCTTTTTGTATTAAAATGTGAATGCTTGTTATATATTACATATTTCATGCAAGCTGTTGTTGTAATGTCACTTGTTTTCAATTCATTATAGCTTATAACTTAACATGTTTTATGACATGAGGCAATTTATTGTTTAGTTTATTATTTTAATTATACAAGCTAATGCCTTTGAATGATCAGAGAGAAAAGAAAAATAAGTGTGAAAGTAAACAATTTTGTCACATAGATTCAATGAAGCTGTTATATGTTTTCACAGTTGATCAGTGGCCCATCAAGTCTTAAGTGTTGGGATTTAAAGTGAAGTGTCATCACGTTTAGAGACTGATGACATACGATGGCTAAAACGGTGGGACTGTCACAGGATCAATATTCCCAACGGGTGTCCAATACTGATAAAACCAGATAGGGACAGTCATTTATTTTTAAACGGTAGGTCAAACTTGCCACACACAACCCCATATCACCACGGAAACATCTGGGCCGTTCCTCTAATTACCCAGTTAATAATCATTTTAATTATTATGATGGTGAAATTATTACAGAACGGGTCAAAATTTCCCATTTAAAATAATACAAATAGTAAACCATGCAACAAAATATAAAATTAAAATGAATTCTGATAAAAACAAGGTATAATTTCTTTAATTCTATCATGCAAAATAGTAGCAGTGGAGAGATTGGGATGACTTCTTGATGGCCGGCGTTCTTCCGTTCCCCTCAGAGTGTGAGGTCTCACCTTCATTGTCCGGGCACGGCAGACAGACAGACCCTTACATTGTCTACAGCGCCTGTCTGCCCACTGTTAGATACAGGTTCCTGTGTATGAACCGGTCGACACTCTGTTTGAGTGTCTCTTAAATTCCTGCATTAATACACAGTGTGTTTCCTGTGTGATTTATATTGCTCCTCTAACATGGCTGCTTTTGATTGCTGCTCCTCACACACACACACACACACACACACACACACACACACACACACACACACACACACACACACACACACACACACACACACACACACACACACACACACACACACACACACAGCACGCCGCTGACTGGCATGATCCAGGGGGCACTTACATAGTCAAACATTAGTGAAGACGCCCCTACGGGGTGTCTGTGTCTCTGCATTAGCATGTGTATGCCACTTGCACGGCCGTTACTGTAGGCCCCCGGTTCCATATGAATGGAGCCCCACCGCACGCTTGGAGGTTTACAACTTCCTACGAGAAAGAGCAGCGGCTCTCTAGCATCTGTTTGTGTTGGGCGGGGAGGGGGGGCGGGGCGGCGGGGGGGGGGGTTGAGGACAATTGCACGAGCCCTTGGGAGAAAGAGGGCCCCCAGGTATAGACTTCAGAGGAACAGGAACAGGGGAGAGCAGCTGGACCCCTGGTGTACAGAGTCCATAGTGAGAATAGCCAGTGCCAGAGAGGCCCCCTCCCCCTGTCGGACCCCGTAGGGGGCCAGGGAGACACACTTCCAATCTGGGACCTCCCGCCAGGGTCCGTAAAGCCACGGCCGCACCGGGGGGAGGGGGGGGGGGGGGCTCTCCGCCCCAGTCTGCTAAACGCCAGATAATGTGTGTAATGGCAGGAGTTGGGCTACGAGCTGAGTCTCCATTCACGCACCACAGCGTTTCACTGTGTCCTTATGGCCCGTCACCGTCTCCACACAGTTCCCCTTGGACCGGGGGACCCCACCAACAATAGAGCGCCGAGCGTCTCGTCAACCATTAAGCAGACGACACCGTTTGATCTCTGGTGCCACATTCCTGCATCTTGTAATTGGTTTTGCGTTACGTTAACACGTTTAAAGGGGTAGTGTATAGAATTGAGTAGCATCTAGTCGAACGCTCTTGGTCAAAGTGGATTATAATGATAATAAGCATGGTTTAATTATTATATAATCCTCTGGAAATAAGAATTGTAATTCTATTTTGTGTGGGTCCTTTTCCAGGGAGACCACCATGTTGGACAACAGGCTCTGGAGATTTTAATTAAAATTGTTCGTAGATAATGAAATTGTTTTGGAAACACCTACTGTCACCTAACTGGCCAGTACAGGCCACTGTAGCCCTCCTTCATGGTTGGAAAAGGGTGAGCAATCTGAACCTCACCGCTAGATGCCTTGATCCTACACACTGTATCTTTTGGAACAGGGCATCGCAGTAGACGGCCAAGCTCTACCATTTGTCATGCAAGATTTAGCATTTAGCAAAAGCGTTAATCCAAAGCAAGGGTGGGTGAGGGTTTATACACACATTCACCAGAATCAACCATTCAAGGCGACAGCCAGCTCGTCGGGAGCAGTTAGAGTTAGGTGTCTTGCTCAGGGACACCTTCACACTCAGTTAGAAGGAAACGTGGATCGAACTAGCAACCTTCTGGTTACAAGTCAACCCGCTCTACCTCCTGAACTAAGCCGACCCCATACACTCAATGCAATCTTTCCTCAACGTAAAGTAAAAGTAAGCCGTTCTTTTGGTTCCCAAGTAAACTTTCCCCCATGATGAAGGCTTATGAAAATGGCCGGCGGTCTGGCTTCCACGTGAATCCCCATGGTTTCTGGTTTGTTTGACTCTCTCTGACAACAAGGTCAACGGCGTCCGCCCCGGTAATTGTCCTAACGGCCGCCGTATTATACCTGTTGGGTGGGGTGGCTGTGGGAGTGGACGAGGGGGGGGTGTAATGAGAGTTTTTCATTACTGTTGGGACGGGTGAGTGCGCGCGGCAGATGCTGACAGGCAGCAGATGTGTAAAGTTGGGGGGTGATTTGTAAAAGGGGTCGACTGCGTCGCGGAGCGGCTGAGGGGCAATGTGGCGTGGGGGTAAATTATACCGCGGGACACTGTCAGTCACGGTCTGCCCTCGCCCTCCCCGCCGCCGCTGCCGCGGGGTAAAGGGCAGTTCAAACTTTCCACTGGATGGCCTCCATGCTGGGTAAACAGGGGGAGGAGAAGTCTGAAGAGTGTCGTCGTGGTTGGTGTTTACCTTTGGGTCGAATAGGTTTTCTTTCTAATGACTATTTCAAAGCAAATAGTAATTGACCGATTTGATGCATTGAACAGGTTGTAGGAAGAAATAGGATCAGTCCCAAGACTTCTTCAAGAATAAACCAAAAATCTTCTTTTTAATACATCTGTATCTTTTACATTTTTTTTACACAATATACAATAATGTGATGGTGGTCCTAGACTGCTGGAAATTCAAGCAAGGGTCAAATTCCCAAAGAGTTGTCCACAGAGGGCTGTAAGCGGTGTAAAAACAAGTATCCCAAACTACCTCAACTTGTGGTTCAACCACTTGAAAACTAAGACAAGGAATTTGTACCAAACTCCTTATTAGTACCAAGTCAAACAAGACATGCTTGTTTATCCTCAAGCTCTATGACAGTATTGCAGTATAAACAGCATAGAGTCCAGAAGCAATCCCAGTGGCATTCCTCAGTAATGTGAATAATATGGACACAGCACTGTTAATGGCTTAACCATCAGGAGGCTGTGAGTCTATGAGATTCTCAAACTAGCAAACTAACTTGCTAAATAAACCCCTTCAATGTTTTTGAACAGGCCCCATTTTTATCAAAGAATGCAATTTTGGAAGGTTTGTTTTGCCAATGGTGTATTTAGACAAACACCAACGGCCACCCACGTTTAAGTGTAAATAAATTACTTTCCAGTTAAACAATTTAAGGTAGCATTTTTAGCCCACTATTAGCCTAGCATAACTGACCCACTTCCCACTTGAATGTGTGTATTCCAGTAAACTCAGTGCTGTGCTATGAGTTTAGCACTGAGGTAGGTTTGAGCAGACTAGAGGATCGTTTTACCCTCCGACTCTCTTCCTGACACCCAATCAATCAGTCTTGGACCCCCCCCCCCCACACACACACACACACACACACACACAAACACACACACACAGACACGCACACACACACACATACCCACACAATTGCACACACACACACACACACACACACAAACACACACACACACACACACACAATTACAAACAATTACACACACACACACACACACACACACACACACACACACACACACACACACACACATGCGCAATTACACACACAGACACACACACACACACACAAACACACACTGAGAGAGAGAGAGAGAGAGAGAGAGAGAGAGAGAGAGAGAGAGAGAGAGAGAGAGAGAGAGAGAGAGAGAGAGAGAGAGAGAGAAGCCCTCAATCCAATCGGAACCAAGGCCCAATCACGAACGCCAACATGGACGCTAGCATCTGCGCGCGGCGCACACTGTCAGTCAACGTGCACACTGATTGGCCATTGTTCTCAGAAGGTCACATCATAATTCATTAACAATAATTACTCCCATGGTGCCACCTGCACTCCTTCACTCGATTGCTCGTTAAATTACGGGCAACCATCACGCTTTCGCGCGCAGAACAATGAAGATGTATCCGCGACGTAAAGGCAAGGGCTATTAGTAACATTATTTAAATGGACCCGTTTAAACCAGGGGAGCTGTCTTTATGAAGGGCAATTAGGCACTAACCATAATTGATAATTCATACTAATTACAATTAGGAAATATAAATAGAGGGGACGGGATTCATCATGGCTGCAGCGGAGCAGGAAGGGCTGCGGTGCAGGCTGGGTCGCTGCGATAGAAGCCGCCGGATTATGCTCCATTTATCTCAATCTAGCGCCCAAAACAGATTGTGTTTGTCCCTTTATATTTCTCCATTGACCGTTATCTCTCGCTTCCTCTGTTTCGGTGCCCTTGCAAAAATATGCCACCGAGTTGAGAGAGTTTAGGGAAATTGGAGTTTGGGAACTGCACTAAAGCATGTTGCGACACTTTTTCTAGTTGAACAACCGTTGTTTGCTTGAGATATACAACCATGTAACAGAGTCGAATCCCAACGGATTATTCACAGCGCTCGATGCAGGCTTCAGTACAGGCTTCCTTCAGCATCCTGGGAACACGGCCATCACACAGATTCTTTATTTGACTTCCTGCTCTTCCAGATCCTGTAAAATGAGTGGGCTTTGCTGTTTGAACATAATTGTGTGTCATGTGGAACTGGGTCAGAGATCTAATGGGATCCACACCCTCAACTCTAATTCAATGATCCCATGGTTAGATCATTTGAACCCTGATCCTTGAACTGTGTGTGTGTGTGTGTGTGTGTGTGTGTGTGTGTGTGTGTGTGTGTGTGTGTGTGTGTGTGTGTGTGTGTGTGTGTGTGTGTGTGTGTGTGTGTGTGTGTGTGTGTGCTTCTGTGTATGTGTGTGTGAGACAGAGAGAGACTTTCAAGAGGTTCAGGAAAGAGGTCTTTTTTTGTTTGCCTACGAGTAGAGAGCCGGGGATTACAGCCAATCACAGCGAGGGTTACATGTCCACTGTGCCAATAGGAGATGACGCAGCCTAAAACCAACCCATGCATAGGGTAATATCTAAAGTACACAGCGTAATTGGGAAGTCAAGCAGCATGGCGATTGTCTCGTGACGCCTTTGTTGTTAAGGGTGACAGTTGTCTGATTTGAATGTAAATACCGAGCCAGCACTGGGCTCAGCAAACAGACTAATTGAAATGTGGGTGTGGCCATGCCAGTTGTAGACTTGTTTACTCAGTTGCACCTGCATTAGCTTTTATTGCTTTATTCATTGCCGTGCGTGTGTGTGTGTGTGTGTGTGTGTGTGTGTGTGTGTGTTTCTTTGAGTGTGTGCGTGTGTGTGGTATGGTGTGTGTGCATGTGTGTGTGTTTGTGCGTGCGTGCATGTATGTGTGTGTCTGTGTGTGTGTGTGTGTGCGCGCTAGTGTGTGTTTGTATGTAAACTAGCCATTGGACTGCAAGCCCAGACCCCGTCTAGCAGTTACCACCCAGCCTCCCTTGAGTCCTGCCCGCCCCACCCACCTAGCAACCCATAAAACATCCCAAGCACTGGAACCCAACTCCCCTCTCCTTCTGGCTCTCATTTCCATTAATTTGCATATGACTCAAACATTTACTCTCCTTCTACCCTCTCATCTCACTCTCCCCCATTTAATCCCCCCTTGGGTAAAACACAGTGGTATCCTTCCAACAGCATCTACGAGAAATCTAAAAACCTGATGAAGATGTAATAGATATCGGATGCGGTGGAACGCCACATTCATTTTTTATTTAAACTTCAAGTTGGAAGACTTTGACCACCCAAATCATCATCCAGTAGTGATTGCTACAGTGAGGCCTGCAACAGTGGAGGTCCTTCAATCAATAAAGTCCTCATTGGCCAAATCCCCCGACACTGCTCCATCATTTTCCCCCTAATTGTTCTTTTTCATCGCACAACGACTGTGCCCTGAGCCTTTGTGAGTTTACGTGTGCGCATGCTTGCACTTGCGTGTGTATGGTTGTGCGCGTATGTGCCTGTGAGTGAGTGTATGTGTGCGCGTGTGTGCACATGTCTGTGTGTCTGTGTGTGTGTTTTCTGTGTGTATGTGTGCACGTGCCCCTGTGTGTGTACCCCTGTGCACGTATGTGCCTGTGTGTGTGTGTGTGTGTGTGTGTGTGTGTGTGTGTGTGTGTGTGTGTGTGTGTGTGTGTGTGTGTGTGCACGTATGTGCCTGTGTGTGTGCACTAGCATGTTAGTGTTGTGTTCCTCTCTACGGACCACGACTAACAGATTGCTAATGGAAGATGGAAGTTGAGCTACACCCAGCTGAGGCAGTGGCTCTCCTCTCCAGGCTAGCCCATGACCTCCATGGGAGATGGATTAGTGCTTAGCCCCGCTAAAGCCATGCTACCCCTGGACCTATACACAACACGACCATACCAAACACTGGTGGCCTTTGCTGGTGGAAACGGGTTGAATGGCTGTCCTTACTAAATGTAACGCTGAAGTTAAATCGATTTATCAAACATTACTCAATTATCAGACAAAATATAAATATAAGACATTTCAATCATTTAACCAATGCTGAGAATTCTATGACACATGAAGCCTAGTTTTTAACTATTATGCATAACCATTCAAACCCTTTTTTCTCCAAAAAGAAAGCGATCGAAACCTCCAGCATGCACATGTTTACATTTCCACATATACGTGAGTGTGTTATTCATGGCTGGAGCGTGACGCTGATTGAATCATCTGGTGAGAGATGAGATGCCCTCCTCTTCTCCTCCAAAACCTTCCTCCACCAACGCTTTACGGCCCTCACACCCTCAAACCCGGAAGAGATTGGGGCATAATTGTTCTCCGATAGCAATTACGGCCGTTCATTGCTAGTAAATCAGTGAGGGTCCTCCTTCCCCCCAATGGTTAGGGCCAGTAGCTATAACACCCCCAACAGCCTCCCCCTCCCCAGATAGGGATGAATGGCTGGCTATGCAAGCGTGGAGTCCCATGTGAAGCCTCCTCCAGCACCAGGCTGTGTTGCCACATTGGTGTCCATAGGTCGATGCATTGTTGTTGGCTGGTAGGATTCAACAGCAGTCTCTCCCTGGGACCGGTAGATGGAACAGTCCAATGACTTCAGATGTAAGTCGCCCTGAGGATTTCGTGTTGTGTGGGTCCAGAAAAGGAAATATGTGAAAGTCTTAGCAAGGCGGAGATTCTTTGTTTTATCTCAGCCCTTTTTCATTCAGACAAGACGATATTGTATAAGTGTGCTGACTCAACAAGGACAGTCCAGGGAGAGTCAGGGTCAAAGGTCATCTTGGTGCATGGTGCAGTCAATATAGAGAGGTGGTTAAAGTGTTTTGCGGGTGAGGTCTGTCCGCTGGAGGGAAGAGGACAGAGAAGTTACAATCCGAATGGCTAGCAGCATTTTCTGTCATTTCATTTCACTTTTCTTAATGTGAACTGAATAGTTAACAAACCTCACCACTTTACCACTCCTGTGTAAACTTCAATGTAAAATACAGCTAATTGTGCTATTAAGGTGCATGCAGGGCTATTAGGACACTATCATGTAAAGCACATCAGCTCTCCCCTGCCCCATAACAATAAATACCATCTTGATGAATCTGTCCCACCCTAGGTATTATCGGGATTTATTGAACCGTTCATCTGTTTGACTTAGAGGAGTTTATGGAGAAAATTAGGTTTGAGTTGCTTAACAGCCCCACCACTCATATCCTGAGTAAACTACCATAACTCACGGCAGCACAGATTTTATCGACATATCCCATTACCCAAGTCTCCCTGCTTTACGACCTTGTGTGTAAGCGTTGGGTGCTGAGGCTGAGATAATATAGTCTCTCTCTCTCTCTCTCTCTCTCTCTCTCTCTCTCTCTCTCTCTCTCTCTCTCTCTCTCTCTCTCTCTCTCTCTCTCTCTCTCTCTCTCTCTCTCTCTCTCTTTTCTCTGTGTGATCCCTTCTTGAGAAGAGCACCTCTTTACATCGCTTTACACTCCGGTGCTCTCTAACACACACAGACAAACACAAATACACACACATGCCATACAAACTCTTCCATGAGTCTTGAACAAGTGTGAGCCCTCACACACTTTCTCTCCCTATTCCCTCTCTTTTCTTTATCACCATATATCAGTTTTTCTCTTTAATGCTCTCTCTCTCTCTCTCTCTCTCTCTCTCTCTCTCTCTCTCTCTCTCTCTCTCTCTCTCTCTCTCTCTCTCTCTCTCTCTCTCTCTCTCTCTCTCTCTCTCTCTCTCTCTCTTTCCCTCTCTCTCCCACTGTCTGTATAATCAGAGATGGGCCCCTGCAGGCGTTGACTTATATAACTCACGCCGGACTCCCCCGAGTGTCACAGGGAAGAGGAAGTGAAGTGTTAAATGAGTTCAGAGATGAGTGGCGGCCAGGTGGTGGGTAAGAGTGTATTTACAGCTCAATCACTTACCAGCACCGCCGCGCGGACCTCACTCAGCTACACGCCGCTATCTATCTAGGCGGGGGACGGACGCCAACAATTGGAAGCAGGCGGCGCGGAGGGGCCAGTCGGGGTAAACGCTCAGACCTTTGGGATCTGCCCGACATGCCCTCATTGAAAGATCAATGTCATTGATTTTCTTTTCAGGTGTTGAACAATGCTTATCAATGATGATATCACAATGTGGGGCGTGTTTGAATTGTTTGTATACAATTGCAAAATGTATGTTACAATATATATATATTTACAAGCATTTTGTTTAAATGACAGGCAAGATGCATTCGCCGAAGCATACAGGGAAGAGATCTGATTGGTCAGGAACTACCCAGGATTTGGAACGTTCTGAAAGCTTAATTATCTTATAGGAGGCAGGAGCAATTAACTTGAAACATTTTCCCAGCGCAATTCACTCACACATTGATGGATGGCGAGGACATTTCTAACAAATCACTCTCAAATAATTGTTCCCTTTAAAAGGAACCTTCAGAAGCAATTAAAGGATTGCAAAAGTATTTTTTTTTTTTTTGTTGCAATTTCTTGATATGAATCAGGACCAAAGCCTACTAAGAACATTAAATTATTAAAAGGAAGAGGTAGCCTATACATTGTACTAGCCTATTTTATCTTTCAATATAGATAAATTATCTGAATGGATTGACTCCTGGCTGAGCAAGTTATAGGAACTTTCTAGATCCGATTTCTTTTGAGGGATTAAATAGTGCAGGTGTAAAGCCATATTGTTTCATGTGGGGCGGTGTTTACAGCATAGACTAACAAGTAGTAAGTCCTGGGTTAGATTCCTGCCCTGGCCTCTAACTGTGTGGAGTTTGTGTATTCTACCAGTTAGCGGTCTCTGAATGTTCGCTAACTCTGTTAGTTACCTGCAAGTCAAAGGATGTGCAGGTTACTAACAAGAGACACTGCATTATCCATTGTGATGAATAATATGTGTGAGTAACTCCAATCGACAGCATATTGATTTGCCTCCAGGCCTGCTTGAATTGTATTAGATATAATTGTAGATCTAAGGCATATATTTCTCATGAGTTTGCCTGGAATTGTGACTAAAAAGCTATGTTTTCACATGGATTGCTATAATATCGGCTATCCTTGGTTTGAAGTAAATGTCATGCTATTTTCTTTGTGTCAGGAGAGGGTGCTGCAACCTCAGAGATGGCAGTGCCAATATAGTAGTAGGCCAATAGTTTAGCAGTAGTTTCTGTGATCACTGATTTGATAAGACTATAGGCTATATCGTTCTAAAACCATACAGTAGCGCTGCAGTAAAAACGTAGAATAATTTCTATATTAATATATTCATAAAGGTTTTTTAATGAGAATACAAAATAGCAGATCGTTTCTTTGAAACAAAAATTTGTATTGAATTTTCCAAAAAAAGTAAAAAAGTATATAACGCTGTATGTTTGCTGTCATATTAGAGTTTAAATGGACAACAGCGTCCGCCAAACTGTTCTGCTCAACTACTCTTCAAAATTTAGACCTAAGAATCAAATAGCGCCATCCTGTGGTTAAGGGCTTTCATTACCACTTTGATGAACAACCCGTGAAGTGCTTTCCCAGATCCCGGCCCCCAACACCACAGGTTACATCATGTTCATGCTGCTCGGGTTTGGCTTTTAATGTAAACTTTTACTACAATGCATAGGCTGGCCCCAGGCCTACATGGGAAGTAAAAAAACATGTAAAAAGTATGTGTTTATGAATGAGTGTGTGTGTGTGTGTGTGTGTGTGTGTGTGTGTGTGTGTGTGTGTGTGTGTGTGTGTGTGTGTGTGTGTGTGTGTGTGTGTGTGTGTGTGTGTGTGTGTGTGTGTGTGTGTGTGTGTGTGTGTGTGTGTGAGTACGTGTGTGTGTACGTGTGGCTGTAGAGACAAAAACCACTGTCTGCACACGCAGTTCACTCAGAGACAACACATTTTCTTGTGATCGAGGATAGCTGCCAGTGATTCTTCAAAAACAAGTACTAACAGACCAGTGTGTGATAGCAAGGCCAGAATGGTGATGGGAAAGAACGCAAACACAGCAGCTTACATTATACATGTAGCCAACTTCTTTTGTATTGCGTCAGCTTCAGGTGCTCAAAGTGTTAATGACTCAAATGTTACTCTTCTACACACACACACACACACAAACTTTCTATCCCTCTCACACACATGCACACACGCATACACATACTCTCTCTCTTCCCCTCTCTCCCTTTCTCTCTCTCTCTCTCTCTCTCTCTCTCTCTCTCTCTCTCTCTCTCTCTCTCTCTCTCTCTCTCTCTCTCTCTCTCTCTCTCTCTCTCTCTCTCTCTATCTCTATCTCTCTCTCTATCTCTCTCTTTCCCTCTCTCTCTTTCTCTCAATTTCTCTCTCTATCTATCTCTCTCCCCCTCTCTCTTTCTCTCTCTATCTCCCTCTCTCTATCTCTCTCTCTCTCCCTCTCTCTCTCTCTCTCTCTCTCTCTCTCTCTCTCTCTCTCTCTCTCTCTCTCTCTCTCTCTCTCTCTCTCTCTCTCTCTCTCTCTCTCTCTCTCTCTCTTATACACAACCTCCATTAGCATGCAGCTGCTGAGCTGAGGTCAGAGTGGCCCAGCCCTCCTTCCATCTCTAGTCTACTCCCACATCGCTCCCTGCTCAGGTTTAAAGCAACAGGAATGTGTGACTACACCTCCTCAGCCTAACCCCTGGACAGCTGCCTTATCTTGGGTATTGAGGGCTCGGCGGTGGCAGTGGCAGCCATGTCGGTTTGGTTTCGGGGGGCTCTCAGGTTTCCTGCTGAGACCAAGGCTAGGCAGGCTGACGCCCTGATGCACTGACACGAAATGGCTGAAAAGTACTGACTATAGATTTATGGTGTTGCAGGCCTGTATCTTCTGCATGTCAATGTTGCATTGAAGCTATGAGTGTGTCCACCTCAGTATAGTTTATTTATTCAAGGGAATGAAATGCGAGTCCAATTGCTTTTTCTATAAACACGTCCTGGAGCCAGTGTCTCCAGGCTCCCATGCAGGAGTTTGATACGTCACAGACCTAAGTCTTCAAAGTCGCTCTGTGTGCTTATTTGATCGCTTGATATGCAATCACTTGAGTCAAACCACTTTTAAACCTTAGCAGATGCATGGATGGACCGATGTTTGGATGTTAGACAGATGGATTATCGATATGGATAGATGGATGGAGGTCTTAAGTTTGGATTTTTGCTGATCTAGCCGATCTTAATGCTCCCATGAAATTGAAGGGACGTCCTTTATGGTTTTAGAGACAAGATGCTTGCAGTGCATAAGGTACTTTAGAGGCCTCGTACTATCAGCAAGATGATTCTGCCATGACTGGAGGCCCCTGCATTGTACATGTGAAGTCTCAGGAGGATAATGAAAGCATGGATCCATATGAAGATGTTTTCCAGACTCCATTTGGGAGAAGGAGAAGAAAAAAGAAGAGCAAATCTTTTAACCACATTTCTAAGCCTGCATTCCCAAATTCGTCAGTGTTAGTTTAGTTTTTCTCCTCCGATGTACAGCACGGTGATGTAGAATTCCACACAGGGGGATGGACCGGGCCAGAATGTTTTAATTGCAATGTGCAACGTAGAAGTGCTGATAGTATCAGAGCTCTCTGCAGGCTGGTCTCATCTCGCCCGGCTTCAATCTGAGCAAGGCTGGATACAAACGTAAATATCTGAGGCTTCAGCCAGAGAAGCGTACATGATCCACCTCCCTGGAGAAAAGACCTCCAGGCCTGGATCACCAGGGCTGCTATATCATTACAGCTACACTGATTTATGGGCCTATAAATCCTCTTCATTAGCTCAGGACTGCCACACGCAACAGAAGCCCCTCCAAAGAAAATCCACTGTTGCTCCTCTTGTGATCCTGATGATTAGACTCAGTGTTCGCTGTTGTTTTCCCAGTATATATATATATATTTCCCTATGTATATATACATAATATTATATTAGATAGAGTCAAAGCTAGGGTCTGCATCTATTATCTGAACAATTGAACTTTGACCCCTGTCAGGATCACCTACCCTCAGGCCCACCAACCCTGATTCAATGCTGATCGCAGCCGGACGCAAAACCAACGTCTGCATCAGTGTGTGACAGAGTAGGTGTGTGCATGGGTTCAGTTAATGAATTGAGTATTAAAGTAATGCAAAGACTAGTTTGGTGAAATAATTGGTTTCATTTGCGAATAATATTCGCAAATGAAATATTATTTTGCATATATATATATATATATAATATGATGTGTGGCTATCATTTCACTGTTGAGTTAGGAGAGGGTGAGCCTTCTTATGGTGTTAATTTCTATTTGCGTAGCTACAGTTTTCCTAACACAAAGTGGATCTTCCTTGACATAACTAAATAACTTAATCTTTTAATCCTTCGGTGTCCGGTTGATTCTATTAAACTTCAATTCATCTGTTTTGGATTTGTATCTGAGTGCAAAGCCTCTTATCATTACAGCCAGACACACCAGTCCACAGGCAGCCAGTTAGTCATGGGTGAGGGGCCGGCACATGTATATTTCCTAGTGGAAGAATATTAACTATCTCTGCTGGGAATAATATTGTCTTTAACATGAGACTAAAGCTCTCTTCACCAACGAAGCCTTTGGAAAATCCCAGTCACTTGTAATTTTAGTTTTATTTTCTGTTCTTGTTGTTTCTTCTCCTCGTTAGTGTGAAGCGCCTTGGGATGAATAAAAAGCGCTGTGTAAATCCAATATATTGTATTTATTGTGGTATTAGTCTCAGGTATGTCTTAGCCTGTGGACTGCAGGGGATTTTCCTCAAACATTGGTCTTGGTTCGACTGACTGCTGACGGAACAAAGGTGACCCTATCGTGCGGAGGCCTTTACTGGGTTCTCTTAACAGTGCTTAGAGCCTTGGTGGGGGGGGGGGTCCTGCTACTTTCTCCCTCTAGATAAGTGTCCGCTTCCTGTTCCAGCCTTTCAGACAAGCATCCTCAAGGTCCCACAGCACTACGCCAATTAGAGTCTCCACACGCAAGCAATGGGCACAAGAAACAGGGAGAGCGGGGGGGAGGGAGCCGGAGAGAGAGAGAGAGAGCAGGAGAGAGAGAGAGAGAGCAGGAGAGAGAGAGAGAGAGAGAGAGAGAGAGAGAGAGAGAGAGAGAGAGAGAGAGCAGGAGAGAGAGAGAGAGAGAGCAGGAGAGAGAGAGAGAGAGAGAGAGAGAGAGAGAGAGAGAGAGAGAGAGAGAGAGAGAGAGAGAGCAGGAGAGAGAGAGAGAGAGAGCAGGAGAGAGCGTGAGAGAGGGAGAGGAAGAGAGAGAGAGAGAGAGAGGTTCACAAGGTCCTTCTTCTGCTTATCCCGACCCATCCCAGCCCTCAAGGCGATACTGTCATGGCGTTGTCATATTGTATCATCGTACACCTCATTGATCCTAAACCCTGCCTGACACACGGTGAGCGGGAATAATAGAAATAATCCACACACACAAACACAGAGAAGGGCAAAGGAATTTGCAGAAGTACTTCCTGAGCAAGTATTGACAGTGATCTGCAGCGAGCTGAACGGATGGGTGCTGTGGGTCTTCATCCTGGCTGGTGGGGGCTCCCGAGGCAGGGGGGCTCCCAGGTCAGGGGGGCTCCAAGAGCAGGGTCACTAGTCTCAATGGCTGGCCCGCTGCGGTACAGGCTGCCCTCCCACGCATGGAGGCCTCGTTATTGTCATCAGCTGCTGATCCTTACCAGGGCTTTTGTTTGGGTTCTGGGGCACGGCCGGGTAGCGGAGGAGAACACGCTGTACCAGGAACAGACACGCGAACGGAAGGGGCCCGCGCACAAACAGGCAAATGTACACTCAAAGTGGCAGTCAGACCGTCTTTCATGGATTCCTGACGGAAGTAAATCATACAGTTCAGACGGTGTGCCATGAAAAGTAGTGCCTGGTTAGCCCCATATTGTCACTGACAGACAGATAGACAGAAACACACACACACACACACACACACACAGACACACACACACACACACACACACACACACACACACACACACACACACACACACACACACACACACACACATCCTCACCCATACCCCAGAGTTATGCCTGCACACGCACACACACACACACACACACACACACACACACACACACACACACACACACACACACATCCTCACCCATACCCCAGAGTTATGCCTGCACACGCACACACACACACACACACACACACACACACACACACACACACACACACACACACACACACACACACACACACACACACACACACACACACACACACACACACACACACACACACACACATACACATGCACTACCACATAGATAGACAAGCAGACAGACACCCATGCAGACATGCAGTCAGACAGACAGCGGCAGGACAAGATCCTGTTACATTGTTCCACAAGTCTTTCATGGATTGCTGCCAGGACTAAAACATACACACACATTTCTCAGGAGAGTCGTATTGTTGTGCGGACGTGCATGAACAACATAACAGTTTATAGACCCGCGCATAATGGGGCTACAATCAATATTGCACGTGTACACAAAGTTGCATAAGCATGCACATGCACACACATGAAAAATTGGACAGACACCCACACACATGACACACACAAAGGCAGGCAAACATGCAAATGCTTTGCATACACACCCTGCTCTCACCTCTGTCCCATGCTGTGATACAAAAGCTGAAGCTGTTTCCCTTTAGGAATTTGTTGGTGCTTGAGTACAGCTTTATTAACAGAGTCATGCAATGCTTCCTCGCCTGTCTCCGACGACGCCCAGATTGAGATTTCCACGTCTGTGCTTCTCCGTGCCACTTTCAACAGGACATCGGAAGAGAACCTGGGGGAACATGGTGGAACAAGTCGTTGCCTATTATTCAGTCATCCTCCCTCAGATGACTTGCTGAGTGACCACTTGGCTTTGGCCTGAGCTCATCTCCTTTGTTCCCTCCTCTCCTCCTCGTGTACTAACCTCCCCCCCCCCCCCCCCCCCCCCCCCCCTCCCCCCAAATGGCTGACTCTTATTAGGGACCCCCACTTCGCACCTCCTCCTCCTCCTCCTCCTCCTTGGCCTAGGGAAGACCTTGGTTTAGAAAGCCCCAGGATCTGTCCACAATGTGAAAGGGCAGGCCCCCAACCCCCTCGGGCCAAGCAGCCTCTGAAGACCCACCCCTTCACCCCACGTCCACAGGATCCACATTCTTCCCTTTTGTGGCCAGTCCTTCATCCTTGTTTGGGCCCAGCACCCCAGAAATAACCTAGGAAATAACGGCGGCATTGTCAGGTCCAGGGAGCCGGCCTTTTGTTCATCTCACGCCACGACGCGCTGATTAACATAGTCCAAGTAAAGTCAATATACTTTACTCTCGGACACTCTCTGTTTCGTTTCTCTTTCTAGCTAGCTATCTAGTCTGTCTGCCTATCGGACAGAGGGATAGACAGAGTGGGAGAGGGCGAGACAGAGATGGTTAAAGGGAGATAGAGAGAGACCAACGTGGATTTCCTACATGTGGTGTCCTGCAGATGTATGATGATCTAACGTTTCATGTGGATGATGCTGTAAAGGACCACACCCAGTTTGACATTTAGCTCCCCAACAGCAATCATACCAAAGAATTCCCCACTTCTGTGCTAAAAAGCTTTGACCCTTCATGTCTTTACTGTAAGTAGGGATATTCTAGTAGGTTGCAGACTCCCAGTGGTAACTTTTAGGGGTCAAACTGCATGCATTCGTCCAAGAGCAGAAGGCCTACAGGTCCTGACTGCTTGCTATATGGTCTCAGAAACATATGCAGTTGAAGTCACAAAAGTACCAAGTGACTCAAAAGTAGATTTATGCATTAAAAGATTGTAACGACAGCTGATGTGATTTGACAAGACAAGGCAGTAAAAAGTGAGTCTGAGTTGTGTGTTTGTTTTACTGTTGACGTGACACTGTTTTACACTTCCTGGATGACCGATAAACGATTGAAGCTGCGGTGAGCTTGAGCATGATTTTTTTACAAACAAGGATGTCTGTGTGTGTGTGCGTGTGTGTGTGTGTGTGTGTGCGTGTGTGTGTGTGTGTGTGTGTGTGTGTGTGTGTGTGTGTGTGTGTGTGTGCGTGCGTGCGTGCGTGCGTGCGTGCGTGCGTGCGTGCGTGCGTGCGTGTGTGTGTGTGCGCGTGTATGTGTGTGTGGGTGTGTGTGTGTTTGTGTGTGTGTGTGTGCATGCATGCGTGTTTGTGTGTGTTTGTGTGGCCGCATAAGTGTCTGTTCATGTATGTTTCACTCGTAAAAGACGGATGAAAAAAAGGAAAGAAAAATCGGACTTCCCTTGAGCAGCAGAGAAATGAAAAGCAGAACTCTTAAACTCAGACACATCGTCAGCTCCTCCGATGCTCTGAGAGGAAACATTGTGTTGCATTTTATTTCCCCCCCCCCCAAGTTCCCCTGGTCAAGCACCTCTGGATTCACTGTTCCTCACTTTGTGGTGCATCAACCTTTCTATTCAACACTTCTTCCGACTCAATGAACGCGTGTGCTGGATTGTTGGATTGTGTGCGATTGTGATGAATGTGTTGTTGTCACATGTTTGTTTTTTTAATGTTTTTTATTTTTTATTGGACATGATCACTATTGTGTACAGGGGTGAAGGAAAGGCACACGCTCAGCAGATGACTAGCAGGAAACTTTACAAACAAAGTCAAGCATACATGAATATTTAAAGAGGTCCAGATCTGTTTACGAGCTACAGGCAAAATGCAAAAAAATAAATATATATTATTTTCTCTCTTATGTTTTCAAAACATTCTCTGTTGCCTTATGTGAACTTCTCCTGTGTACCGAATGCATTTGAATACAGCTGTGTATCTGGAGGACTGTAGATGTGTGTGTGTGTGTGTGTGTGTGTGTGTGTGTGTGTGTGTGTGTGTGTGTGTGTGTGTGTGTGTGTGTGTGTGTGTGTGTGTGTGTGTGTGTGTGTGTGTGTGTGTGTGTGTGTGTGTGTGTGTGTGTGTGTGTGTGTGTGTGTTCTGTTTGTGTGTGTGTTTGTGTGTGTGTGTGTGTGTGTGTGTGTGTGTGTGTGTGTGTGTGTGTGTGTGTGTGTGTGTGTGTGCATGTGTGTGCGTGTGTTAGGGTTGTGTTGCATCAACATCTCACAAAAGAAGGCAGAGTGCTATTTGTTTTACACGTTAGATCGTTCTCTTTCATATGGAGGGCTGTCATTGTCACGTCAACGCATACCGCACCTCATACCCCTCCCTCCATCTCTCCTCTCTTCCTCTAACATACCCACCCTTCCCTCTGTTCCTGAGGAACGTGGGATGGAAAGTTAGTGTACCGGATGGCATTTGCAGGTAATTCCAAACATAATATATGTGGTGCAACCGAACGGGCTTCGACTCGCCGGTCAAACGGAGAGCTGGGCTGTGGCCACGTCATAAGCATGGGTGTCCCAACCCAAGGAAGGGGAACGTTTTAGATCATGTTGGAGCAAGACGTCCTGTGTTTGCTAGAGTCCCCTTGTTGCCATGACTATATGATCCATGTTGTTTGGTGAAACAGCAATTGTTGTCCTAATCTATAAGAAATGTACATTAGGAAACGCTGCACAGGGTCAGGAGGGAGAGTCTCTTTAGGTCCCTTCGCTAGCAGGCCGTTATGAATGCTTTGGCAACGTTCCAGACCAGCATATGTTTGCGAGATTCTCCCTAAACTTCCTGAACGCAAAATCCTATGTGCTGTGAATTGGCGGAAGCCCTTACTAAATATTTAGGTACGGCAAAAACAAAAAAAGATACATCAAGATTACAAAGCAACCTGACCATGTTTGTATCCATTCCATCTGAACAAAAGCTGCACCCTGTTGTGGAATATATTGTGTAAACCGCCCTGTACCCTCCGTCTAACCACGGCGCGCATTTGATCTGTCAGGCCTATTATAGCGGGGGTTACAATGGGGCAGAGACTGGCCCATATCATATAGATTTTTGAAGCGTAGTGGTTGGCTTTTGTCCGTTGGAAAGCCCCGTTTACACACAACGGTCTACACCTGCCGGAGATAGAAGAAAGAAACAAAAAAAGAAGTACATTGGCTTTGAGTTTGAAGCTTCGTTCTTTTCTTTCGGGAGGCTTACCAGGCCTCTGTCTGCTCACCGCCTTCAGCCTCTTCCATAGGCTGGTGGCAGCCATACCCCCTCCACACACCTCCATACACACACACACACACACACACACCCCTGGGCAGGATATTACTCAGCAGGGGGGAAAATTCAGATAATCCCGCCATAAGGAGATCAAGTGAAATGTTAGCCATCAGGTAAATACGGAAAACTTCCATCATTACGTTTTAAGGGTGAAAGAGAAACCTGTAACTATATATAGAGAGAGAATAGGGAGATATAAACAGAGAAGCGATTGGATCAATGGTGAATGAGATTGCGTGTGTCAGTGTGTGTGTGTGTGTGTGTGTGTGTGTGTGTGTGTGTGTGTGTGTGTGTGTGTGTGTGTGTGTGTGTGTGTGTGTGTGTGTGTGTGTGTGTGTGTGTGTGTGTGTGTGTGTGTGTGTGTGTGTGTGTGTGCGTGTGTGTGAGGGT
>NC_079426.1:16705841-16793341 GCF_026213295.1 Gadus chalcogrammus | reverse complement strand
CACACACACACACACACACACACACACACACACACACACACACACACACACACACAAACAAATAATCTTTTATAACTTGAAACACATTTATCATTTTGAATATACATGAATTAAAGCAAGCACATGACGCATGCATCTTTTAAACCTTTCTTTAAAGTTACTACAGAGAAAAAATAACTAATTCTTTCAGAGGCGTGTGTTCAAGAGATGTTTGAATTCCTTCCAAAGGGTTTCCAGGATACTAAACATTGCTTTTTTTTTCTCTCAAGTACCACCAGTTCACCAAAGCCTTCGACCAAAGACCATAAATAGTCAAACACAATAACAAACAGAATACCAAAAGACTGTTGAGACCTTCATGTTTTATAGTTGGAGTGTTTCTCTGGCGGTTACCTGTTCCTCCTTCTTCTCCATAACCCGGGGCTTATCACGCAACCTCATCTCTATACAGCTGGTGTTTTTTTCATGGGCTAATGTGCCCGCGGGCTAATGTTGTGGGTGATAACATCACCCTATTGCAGCCCACTAGTCGGCCCTTGTTTACAGACGTGATGCCAAGCAGCGAGCAGACACCCTTTCCTGTGTATGCCCCATGGACCCCACTGGCTGGGAGGCTGGATGAACGGGATGGATGGACGGATGGATGGACACGGATGGATGATGGCTGGGTTGACAGGTCGATGGATGACCGCATGGAGAAGAGTGAGGGTTGAAGAATGAACACCGTGATGTGTGAAAGGACAGATAGAGGACTGAGAGAAGCGGGCGCCATGGCGGTTCCGTCAACAGATGGAGATGGTGAGTCTGTGAATAGGGGTGCAGAGTAATGTGGATGACAGTTTGAGGTGAAACTGTAATTAGGTCATATGGGAATATTATTATCACACACAAACACACGCGCACGCACACACACACACACACACACACACACACACACACACACACACACACAGACACACACACACACACACACACACACACACACACACACACACACACACACACACACACACACACACACAAACACACACATACACACACACACACAGACACTTTGTTTTAAATGATCCAAATTACCAATGCAGTTTAAATCGCATTGCCATGGAACAAATATGTTGGTAACCCATTTCCATGTTGGAAATCGGTCTTTGTCCAAGGATTGCTCTTTTGGACTGTAGTAGTACAATAAGCTTTGTGACACGTTCCCCCTTTGGAGTTTCAGATGATTAGGGCAGGTTGTGCAATGCCTTCTGGGATAATGAGTCTCTATGGATTCGATTGAACTTGGTTTTTACAGACACATGTGGGAACAAAGGATTGTAACAATAGCATGGGATTGACAATAGCAAACTACATTATCCCTCCCATGCGTACTTAGATGCACAAAAACGATACAATGAAACTTATTTACCAACATGAATCATTTCAATAGTTCTATTCAGAGATACCATTCTGCCATTTTGAGGGAGTTGTCCTTCAGTTGATTCAATCCATCCATTACTTTGTATCTCACCGCAAGGTCATGGGGTTATAGGCAAGGCCGAGCTGAAGATTAGTCTTAGCTGTGGGAAAAACTCTCTCAGAGACTGTCAAAGATCTTACGTGAAAGGTTACCATTCAATATCTCTTATCTCTGAAGATAAACACATACATAGCAGCACATAGAAACCCGGAAATGCACTTTTAACGCTTAACCATAATTAACTATGCAAACTACTTTAAACATATTTATAATAAAACAAAAAATATATAATATAGAATGTTGATTTAATAGTGTGTCTCTACAAACTCTTCAATGACAGCTATGAGATGTGATGTGTCATTTGAGGACATCACTCGGTGACCAAACCTTAAACCAGGGGTCACCAACACAGCGCACCAGGGCGCCCGCAAGGACCACATGAGGCGCCCGCAAGGACCACATGAGGCGCCCGCAGGCCTGTTCTAAACAGCACTACTCATCCTTGAACAACTCGTTCCCACCTTTTTTAAGTCATTGTTGATAATTATTGTGAGAAATCATTAACATGACATAATTAATTAACATGTTTCACATAGATGAGTATCATTAATCATCATTAATAGTCATATATAACTAAAGGCAAACTGAGCAAATTTGTTATTTCAGAAGAGTGTATCAAACGGGGTGCCCTTCGTATGACTCAGTACCCATGAAGTAGCTCTCAGGTTCAAAAAGGTTGGTGACCCCTGCCTTAAACATATCATCAATGATAACAATTTGAAAGTTCATTGTCTTTTTCTTCTTCCTGAGACATTTATCATCACTCCGGGATGTAGTCAAAAGCCATTCCAACCGCAATTCACTGTGACCAGGTCAGGAATCTCCCCCCCCCACACACACAAACACACACAAACACACACACACTAAGACACACACACACACACACACTCACACACACACATACACGCACACACACACACACACGCACACACACACACACACACACACAAGCACACACACACACACAAACATACACGTTCTCACACACACACACACACACACACACACACACACACACACACACACACACACACACACACACACACACACACACACACACACACACACACACACACACACACACACACACACACACACACGCACACACACACACGCCTGACCTCAAAGGTCAGGAGTAAAAGCCCCCAGTGACAGCTGTGCTGCCGGGGTGTGTTTTATCACCTCTGAAGTCTCCATTAGCTACTTTCCACTTTATAGCAGCAGCAGACTCCTCTCACATTAACCCATTCAGCTCCTCCAGTTACAGCCTCTCGGCGAGGACAGGAGACAACAACACAGCGTCCCTGACCTCCGCCGACTAGACTTTTAATAGCTGCGAGATTATGAACGTGTGAATGGGCATGTGTGATAAGATACACCTACCATGTACACATACACATACACACCAACCCACAAAATGTAACACTGTGGATGTTTAATGATGCGGGGTGTGTGTGTGTGTGTGTGTGTGTGTGTGTGTGTGTGTGTGTGTGTGTGTGTGTGTGTGATATTCATGAATTTGAGTATGTGTGTTGAGGAGAGAGAGAGAGAGAGAGAGAGAGAGAGAGAGAGAGGAGAGAATAGGAACTAAGTAGCAGGGCAGAGTCGTCCTCAGTGGATGGACACATGCTGAGAGAGAGGAAACACATGCCCTGCTTGTTTTCCATAAATTAATCCTCCTGCTCCTGCTTTTGTTGAGCCAAGAAAAAAAAGGAAAAGAGAGAAAGAGAGAAAGAGGAGGTGGTGGTGCACATGTAACGGGGATGGCTGTTGACTTACCAGGCCGGCCCAGTGATGACTGAGCACCAGACAATAGAGGCCTGAAATAGACATGCTTTCACATGGGCCGGTCAGCACGCATCCACCGCATGGCTCGCAGTAGGGTCAACAAGGGCCGTGTGGAGCTTCCCTCCTGCTCTCAAAGTGTTTGTGTGTCTGTGTCTGTGTGTGTATGTATGTACGTACGTACGTACATACGTACGTACATACATACACACACAGACACAGACACACAAACACTTTGAGAGCAGGAGGGAGAGCTCCACACGGCCCTTGTTGACCCTACTGCGAGCCATGTGGTGGATGCGTGCTGACCGGCCCATGTGAAAGCATGTCTATTTCAGGCCTCTATTGTCTGGTGCTCAGTCATCACTGGGCCGGCCTGGTAAGTCAACAGCCATCCCCGTTACATGTGCACCACCACCTCCTCTTTCTCTCTTTCTCTCTTTTCCTTTTTTTTCTTGGCTCAACAAAAGCAGGAGCAGGAGGATTAATTTATGGAAAACAAGCAGGGCATGTGTTTCCTCTCTCTCAGCATGTGTCCATCCACTGAGGACGACTCTGCCCTGCTACTTAGTTCCTATTCTCTCCTCTCTCTCTCTCTCTCTCTCTCTCTCTCTCTCTCTCCTCAACACACATACTCAAATTCATGAATATCACACACACACACACACACACACACACACACACACACACACACACACACACACACACACACACACACACACACACAAACGCACACATACACAAACACACAAACAAACCGGTCACACACACACACACACACACACACACACACACACACACACACACACACACACACACACACACACACACACACACACACACACACACACACACAAACACATAGGAAAACACGCACACACACACATGTGCAGAGCAGTCACACACGCACCTTACCCCACACACCTTACCCCAGCCACGGCTTGGAAAATGTTTGGCCAGTGTGATACAACAGTGTGGAAGGGAGTAAATGTCTGGCAGAAGTATCCTGTTGTCCCATAGCCAAAGGTCCTAATATGACAGTCGGTTTCTCTTGTAATAAGAGAAGCTGTAGGAAAGCTGGCAGCATCTATTCCCTGCCTTTTGATTTGAATGACTTTCTGTGTACACACCCGGCCTCATTTATCCAGACAATGTCTCCATCTGTCCCTTGCAACTATAATTTATTAGCTCTGGTCGAACACAATGCGTGAATCTACAGGTCTATAGCGGTGGTTACCCATCACCTTACTATTCAATCACAGTCTCGTTCTTTGTCTCAAACTGTGTCTGTTTCAATCTCTATCTCGTTCTCTGACAGTCTCTATCTGTCTGTCTTTCTCAATCTCTATCTCATTCTCAATCTGTCTGTCTCTATCTCTATCTCCTCCTATGTCTCACAGCATTGTAATAAAAACACTCATTATTAATGGTGAATGGGATAAAGCAAATCTAAAGCATTTGTACATACATTTTGTTATGACTTGTCTTTGGAAGTTCAGCTTGTTAGATAGTACCAGGCAAAGTACCAGCTTGTTAGTACCAGCTTGTTAGATAGTACCACACACGCTTGCACGTGTGCGTGGGAACACTCCTTTGACTGATTAATGAAGCAGAGAGAAAATCTCCTTTCGGTCAACATGACTATAAAAAAATAGTACAATCCTGAGGTGGTGGGGCCGTGGTGCAGGAGGACTGATCGAAACCATAGCAACGGAGGTTCTGGGTCATACCGCTGGATCCAGTTAACCTTTGAGTGCAGAACTAGTCAATCAGTGACATGTGACACCCACCGCAACCTGTTCAGAAATAGGTGCCTGCGCACAAACACTCCACTCTTTACACACACTAACACACACTTATGCACACACATGCACAGACTAGCACACAAACACAGCTTCAAAAGCTGCAGCAGGCCCGTGGACATTTAGAATAACACGAGGGAGACAGGAGAACACCTTGGCCATATATATGATGGACCGCATAACCTGTTAGGCATGCATGAGGACAGCGAGTACATGATATATATAATGCATTGACAGGCCTACCTTTGCCTTCCTTGGTTCTCTTGAACTGTGGAAGAAGAACCTTGATTGCAAAATCGGAATGTTTGACTCCAGATGTTTGACTCCAGATTCCAGATGATTCCTGCATTGCGTGGTCAGCATGTAACATCGAGGCCTGGGTGTGTGGGTGTGTGCATGTTAACTTGCACCTCAGGCTTTTTGATGTGAGAGTTCACAGCGCTTTAAGGCCAAGATTGCAGTTGCCTGGAACATCCTGCTTGGGAAGTAAACACATTTTGGTAGCCAGCTGCTTTCATCACCATGTTGAGTCCCGTCCCCCCCCCTCAGACATCAGCCTGGCCGTGGGACAAGCAGCTATTAATATAAGCGTTGTCTATGAAGCTTTCTGTTTTGCATCATGAGAGCTAGAACTGGACAACAACATGGGAGTATATAGGGGACATGGCGGGCAGGATATCCTTCGGAGGAACCCAACAGCACAAGGTGACGCTTCTCGTCTGACTTTCATCTGCAGGGGAGGGTACATGTTGTCGTGACATCATTTCCCTTTCAGTCACTGCTAGGCCGCTCGCCAGGGAGAGTCCATGTCTAGACTTCCTGACATTCTCTTTGCTGACGGTGACATGTTTTAGCATTAACACAGGGTTTTGATGTTTAGAGTGGTCAAATACCCGCAGGGCAAACACATCTATATTTAGATATATTTTTATGGATGAAAAATGTGCAGAGTTTTTAACTCACTGAAAAGATGCATCTGTGATTATTGAGTATATTGAGCATTTTGGATCTGTATTTTGCATTTGAGGTTTCATATCTGATGGTTTCATTGAGGTTCATATCTGATAGTTGTACTGCTGCATTGGGCTGCGTTGGTAGTTGAGCTCTCGGTGAAGATGGAAGAAAAACCACAGACAGAGAAGGGATTCCAGTTTTGCAATTTATTTCATGCCCAATCCGTTCAAAGAAAGGTCTTGTATTCCGTCTCCTTCACAAGTCATTTATAAAAGAAATCACTTAGAAAAATAAACATTGATATTAGAGATGAACCTAGAAATTCAGTGTATTATTCAAATATACATTTTGCATATTAAGAAACTAGACATTTGTCAGAAAGGTGTGGCATTCATGCTGGATTCTCTGAGGTGAACCAGGAGATGGCATCCAGCGTGAGATGCCGTCTGTCATTTTCTATACTCTTGAAGCCTATTTACATTCAGAAAGCCGCCCTCTCTCCTGTGTGTATATGTATTTTTATATATATATATTTAAAAAAACAGATTGAGTAAAAAAAAGAGAAAGGGGAACTGCAAATAATAACAAGTTAGGCTGGTCTGATTGACCCGCTCTCCAGCCTGCTCAGTTTCCCCCCGTCTGGAACATACAAATAACACAGGGGCTGTATCTCAGAGAGCCCTGCTACAACTAATGCTTATGATGCTAATGCTACAGTGCTACAACCCTGGGAAAGATCATCAAGAAGAGCCCTTCAGATTGACAGAGTAAGGCTCAGGACTTTACGTAAGACTACCTCGTCCTGTTCGGGCCCCGTCGGCTGCTTCAGGCCACTGACAAAACCGGTTTCGGGCTGTGTGCAGGGGAGGGGGGATAAGTGAAATCTGCCTGGTCATTAACGCTTTAACACTTTCTAATCCTTCTTTCAACATACTTGAACCAAAACCTTATACCATACCACACTCTGTGCATCATTCCCATCAAACCAACTTCGCTCGATGCAACCTTCTCGTTCTACCTTCCGTTCCTCGTTTCACTTCTTCGCCCCGCGACACATACCAACTATCCTTAAGAACTTTCACTTTTCACGCGTTCATTCTGCAGTCCAATCCACCAAGTCTCCCCCCCTGCCCCCACCCGTATTGCGGCCCTCTGTCGGTCAGTTCCTTTCGATCTGGTCCAGGTCAAGCTCTCCGCCCAGGTGGACCGCACGGCCCCGTGTACCCTGGAAGGCGCCCTTCCAGAGGGCGTGGTCAGTGTCCTCCTCCATGTCCACGGGCGACCGGGACCGGGAGCCGACGCTGCAGGCCGAGACGCCGCTGTCCTCCTCCCCCTCCCAGGACCAGTCGTCCTCTTGGAGCGCGGCCCCTCCCTGCCGGTCTTCCGGCGGCACCGGTCCCGACATGGAGGTGAAGCCGGAGCGTCCCCGCCCGGGGGTCCCGTGCGACGGGTTGCAGGGGCTCCACTGGTAGCTCTGCATGGTGGTGGTGCCGGGGGTGGAGGTGGTGGTTGGGGTTGTTGGTCCGAAGGAGCTCAAGGTTTGGAAAGTCTGGAGATTCTGTAGAGGACGAAACAGAGTTTTAAAGAGTTTAGAAAAGGAAGGCACGGTTCTCTGGTAGTAGAGTCCATCCCTGAATAATCCTGCATGGAGAGGTGTCTGCGGACGTGTTAGAGGCACATGTTAGCTTGGGAAGTCACGGGGCTCTCTGGAGGGACACTCCCCTGGACAGCTTGGAGGCACGCAACCACAAATGTGCACAGTTATCTGCACAATCATGCAGGGTTACATCAGCGCACACACGCACACGACACACACCAAACACCCATCCACACGGATTCTATGATTGAGCCGTCTGTGTCAGAACAAAGCGCAGTGAAAAATAACACTGGGATTATTTGCAAAAGCACGTGTATCCAATTTCCTTCCCTAACGGGAATTTATCGCCTTGCACGCTGCCCCACTTAATGCAAAGAGAACAAATCTTTTTCCGACCTCCTCAAGAGCTAGTGTTTCTCAAAGACTGTATTTTGAGTCTCGAGTTGTCATACAAAACTGGTCAAGATGTCATGGCAGTGTGCCTGTGTTTGTGCTTGTGTATAGGCACGGCACACACAAAGGAAAAACACGAGCCACTACACTTCAGGAACTGAAACATGATGTCTGTGCAATGCATGCATGCATGCATTGCACTCATGCGCTTTAGGGTTAGACACGATATCAGTCCAATGGCCTGTTAGAACTGAAACATGTTTCATGGTAGAGAGGGAGAGAGAGTGAGGCACACCATGTTACCAATAGGATTGAGCTTGTTGGAAGAATAAGAACTATAGGATAGAGGAATAGAGGAATGAGAGGCAGTTTTATGCGTTTGTCACATTCACACTTGACCTTCCACACACACAGCCAAAAAAGTATTCACCTCCACAGTTTAGTCCTGTTTTGCATACGTACCCCATTGCACCCCCCCAGCGCCCCCCCCCCCCCCAGTCCTCACACACGCAGACGGGACCCATTTTGCCGTGTCGTGAACGGGTTAATGATGATTCTTTGGTGCCCTGGCAGCAGCAGATGTTGGAGCCCTGGAGGTGAATAGAGATGAGGAACTCCTTCTATTGAGGCACAGCCGCCATGACGGACACGTCTAATGTTCCCCAGAGCAGGCTGCCGTGCAGCGCATTCCCTGCCCCGACGCTCACCCTTTCAAAATAAAAGTATTTTTATTGGGATCAAATCCCTAACCTTATTTTATGTGAGGTTTTAAGTGTCACAAAGACAAGACAGGGCAGGGCTTCTCCGTGTCTAGGATACAGGTTTCCTCGCTGGCGTGGGGCAGATTAAGCCACAACGCCAGAGCGTTGGGTTGGGGCACTGGTGGGATGCGCGACTTGGGTTTACCAAGCGAGTGGCGAGCCAAGGGCTTTGCTGTAGATACCCCACTGGAGTGGAAAAGAGGATTTCTAAAGTCCTTTCTCACAACTCCAGCTGCCTATGGAGTGCCCCATCCAAGAGCACTGATCACCACAGACTGGAAGAGCAGAAGAGAGGATAGAGGGGTAAAGGACACGATGAACACTTTACCATCTTCATCAGCAAAAGTCCTTCCTTTCACCCTTGTATCAACAGAAAAAAATGGCAACTCTATCACTTTTTTATCAATGACCACTGACTTATTTCATGTCATTTCAAAACGTCTAATTATTAGTAGTTTTTTTTTTAGACGTGATATTTGAGCTGTGAATGTAAGTAACATCGGGAGGCATAAGGGAGACAATGGAGAGAGAAAAAGAGTGAGAAGGGAGAGGCCTTTATTCCCCAATATGCTTCCCATTAAAAGATCTACTGGAGACCAGGGTTTGAGGGTGGATGGGGTGGAGGTGGGGAGTTGTTTCAGTTGTATGCCGTTAACCCAGCTCTTCCCGTCATCTCCTTGCCTTGGTATAACCACCACCCCCCCTCCCCCCCCACACACACACACACCAAACATAATTATTAGTTGTGCCTGCATGTGGCTGGTCTGGAGTGGTTCATATATTCTGCTGCCAGCCTTGATACCCCGTCTACCCATCTAACCTTACACACACACGTGCATGTTGTTGAGGTCGGGCCTGGAAAAAGGGGGTCAAATGGGCAACTGGACCCCAAACAAACCACCACAAGTCTCTGCAGCAAAAGCAGAAGCAGTGCCAGGGTGGCTGCGTTTGCAGCATGACAAGAAACGGCGTCTCGACAGAGGAACAAAACAAAAACAAACAAAGGAGAACCAGGTGTTTCCACAAGTGTGCCGAGAAGATCTCCCATCAAGAATGATCACCATGTCTGCCATTCAAGGAATGAGGGAGGTTATATGGGAGGAGAGGGAGGAGGGGGAGGAGGGGGAGGAGGGCCCGTCCATATGCGAGCGTGGTTAAGAGGGGTGTGTAAGCAGATATGAATTAGAGTAGAGACACGTTTGTTGTTTGTTAGTTTCATAAAAGCCCCCTCCCTCTCTCTCTCTTCCACATCCTGCCATGGCTTTATGACTCAGACTTGCATGCACACCAGCAGCATGCCAACACACACACACTATACACTGCAAATGGGACCCTGACACCCTTACTGCTGTTGTTCGCAACTTCCATACATCTGGTCATTTGCGATCTAAGACAGATAATGACCTGACAGATGTATTTCCCCGATAGTCATGACGAACACATCCTCAAAAACACACAAGGAGTCCACAATCCCCCTTACTCATATAATAATGAGGCCAGCTGAATACATTCCTGGTGGACGGCAGCCTGGCAGAGCCCTCCACTCCCAAGGAATAAACAAATAGAGAGCCTATATAAAAACATACAGATGGTGGAGTCAATGGGGATTAGGGATTGCTCTCTCCCTCTCCACGCTGGCTGTATTATTGCCCAGCATTCAAAATGCCTAGCCTTATGCTAGGACACCCTCCGTCTGATTCAGATAGCCACACCATCCGCCTTTTGTGTTCTGTAGATTCAAGATGGTTGAGATAAGAGGTTATTTCCTCTCGTATGCCATTCTAACTCCATGCAATGTCTAAATATATATCTTTATTATGAATACTCAAGACCAAATGTCTTGAGAAGCAGGGGCATCATCAAAACCTGACAAGTAACCATAAACTGATACCAAATGGGTGTTAATCCAGCGTACTAAATGAATGGAACAGGTCTATAGACAAAGTTGTTTCTGACGTTATATTTGATATTCCGGAAGAAGGGATGTTCTCTTGATTTTGAAAAAATATTTGAATCTCACTTTCAATACACAATTCTTCTAAGGGTAAAAGCTAAGTGTGAGGTTTGTTGGAAATCAGTAGACGAATGCAAATGGAAAAAACCCAAATATTTCATTTCACATCTCAAGGTACCATCATCTTGTGATTAAAATCATGAGAGCCGTTTTACTCCACACTCTGACAAAGATAGTGTATTGTAACTCAAATAACTTGGCCCTTCTTGACAAAGAATCCCAAAAACGACACAATCGAGTTATCTGTGAGAGTCGGAAAATGAAACCACTAATTGCAGAGGGGAAAGAATTCCCATGAGAGGCCATAAAACCTCATGTGTTCCCAACCTTGACTGTAATTCTTGTGCTCCGTCTGTACTAGCACACAGACGCAGGTTGTAACCAGCCAGTGCCACATTTCCATATCCCGACTTCCTTCTCTGGACAGTGAGCCAGCTACCAGCTTTCCCTTGGCTCTGGTGTCAAGCCCCCTACCTCAGAGCCCATGGACCTATGGGACAGCTAACGAGCAATTTACTTTTCTGCTCATGCAAATAAAAGCCATGTGTGAGTTACAGTAAAAAAAAAAAGTTAAAGTACCTCCTAGTGGTGGGTCTAGATGTTTTTCTGGTGTACCCAGAAACCCTTATGTCCCTCCCTGTGAAGCCTTGGTCTCATTACATTGCTGGCTTTAACAGGATATCTGCATCACTGTGTAAATTGAAATTGAAGAAGAACAAAAGAATCAGGGAGACGGGTGAATATGGAAAGCGTTTGACAGACAGAACCAGTTCTGGAGGCGCCACGCGGGAGGGCTTTAAACTTGAATTGCACACAAAATGCGTTCTAAGTAATCCCACTTCCCATGCCACACCTCTACATTCAGCAAAAGGCCAATAGACGACTCCAGTGGTATACTGTTGCATTGTGGCATTCCTTAACATAAAGGTAAGGTAAAACCCTCCTTCGACTAGCAAGGCATTCTGTGCATCTTGTTGGACTTTTGCTGGAGCTCCATGTCAGTGCACTGAGTGTGTGTCTGTGTGTGTGCATGTTGACTTGCATGGGCTAATGTGTATGCGTCTATTGTGGGTCTGTGCGTAGTTTGCTTTCTTTATCTTCCCCTCTCGGTCGCTGGCATTGACAGAGGAAACCAGCTTGCTGGCTCCAGTAGCAAAGCATTGTTGATACGAGCCTCTGGGCTGCATTCTGAGGGCGCTCGACTGGAAACATGATGGTTTGGGAAAGAGAGGGGTCTAAAAAAAGACATTAATGGTACTTTATAGGAAACAGGCTAACGTGAACAGCAACTATTCCTTGAGGGACGACTCTCTTTGACATTTACACAGCTGCCATTAACATCTGTTACACATCGATTGTGAAAAAAATTGTAGTACAGTTGTCTGCAAAGTTTGAACAACAGCACTATGTGACAATACAAAAGTCCATTTATTTTTATTCAAACATCAAATGGCCCCCCTGTGTGGGTTAGATATGCCGCAGACCTGGAAGACCTCAGACTAGTAAATGCTGCTACTCTTCTAATTTTAGCTCTCCCGGCAGTCATTTATAATCTCATGCTTGTCCCTCTGCTTCCCCTGACCTCACGATGGAACAAACAATCCAAACATTCACATAGGGAAGTTTTTATATTTTCGTTGCTATGAATAATAGGCCTGCGCAGCCAGATATCCCCACAATTCATCACCTCTGGTTGCCCTGTCCCAGCATGAGATAAAGATGGGCAGCATGATAAATCAATAAAGCGTATCAAGATTCCAGTTGTATTTCATAACCCCCAAATCTCAAAACGAGGCCGAGTTGTGTTACTCGTAATATAGTAGAAGATGCAACACTCAAATCATTTTTATTTATTTTTTTTTTGCACTGTAATCTTGTCTCTGGGAATTTGGCGTTGTGGGTTTTGGGAGGTGAATATCATACACAAGATATGTTACAAGCGTCACCTCCAGATAATGTGTCATAGTGAGTGACATTCCTGCACAACCCCTCCAAGGCGGAGAAGGAGGTGGGCACCGGGGAACAGAGTGATAGATGATGGAAGGAGAGAGGGAAGAAAAGGTGAGGAGTAAGCGAGCGGTAAGTGAAGGGGGTCAGCCTTTGTAAGGGTTCTGTTTACTCAACAGAGTGAGGGAAATGATAAAACGGAGTCGAGATTGCCGGAGCGCGCTGCTCGCCGATGTGACCGGATACGAGGAACACTATTTCTATATACGCCCCCTCAACAAGCCTGTAGGAGATGACAATACAAGCCTCATACACACATGCACGCACACACACACAGTCCAAAGAAATATTTATTCAGCTTGATTTAATCCGATACCCAATCAGACTCATACACACACTCGCAGAGAGAGAGTGGCCCCAAATGTCATATTTGCAGAGTTCCTGAACTCCCCTTACATCCAAGAACAGAGAGGTTTTTGTCTTGGTAATTGCGCTTGGCCTTGCTATTAACCCAATTCATTAGAGGAGACTCCAGGGCATTAAAGAGGAATTAGGACTAAGCCGGGGGATGATTCCCATTTAATCAACCCCAAGAACATGATACTCTTAGTCGGTGAACTTGGTTCAGTCACAAGAGTCCGGCCATAATCCGAGGTAGTTATCGGTGTTTACGTGTGTTTTTGTGTGTGGGAATGCTCAACATGTGTTCAACATTTCCATGCTAACCTGAGTCATCTTGGCCAGGTCCAGGGAGGGCCGTGGTTCCTGGGTGTCCTCGGGCCTCCTGCGCTTCATCCCTATCTTCTTGTCGCTGAGCTCACAGGGCTGGGACCTGCTCCTGGAGAGTCCCCCGACGCGTCTCCCCAGCTCCGGGGTGGAGTCCTGGGAGCTCGCATCCGAGGTCTCCTCCAACTCCTCCTCCTCCTCCTCTTCTTCCTCTTCCTCCGTCTGGGCTTCTGACAGGCTGATGTGCTCATGGGAGAGCGAGAGCTGCCCGGGGGAGTGGTCCTGCTCCCGGCCGTACAGCGAGGGCGGGGGGGTCTTGGGGGAGCGCGGCGAGGCGGTGAACAGCGGTTGGAAGGCCAGGCCCTGGGTGAAGCAGGGCAGCTCCAGCGCCGCGCCCTCCGACAGGATGCAGGAGCGCGAGGGCAGGCTGAAGCTGAAGCTCCGCTGGATGGCGGGGAAATGGCCGCCCGACAAAGGCACAGCCAGCGGGCCCCCGGCCCGGACGCTGCCCCCGCTGTGACACCGACGCTTCTCCACTGTGGTCCACACGCGGGACCCCTGGGGCCGCCACGAGGAGCGGCAGCCGACAAACTCGTCTGACAGGGACAGAGAGCGACACTGGCGTTTTATGGGGGGCGCGACGACAGCGGGGTTGGGGACGGAGGGGGACGTCTCCTGGGAAGGGGGGCTGGCGACTCGGCCGTCCACCAGGCTGAGGTCTTGGATCAGGCTGGTGATGGCAGGACTGCTGCCCACCTCGCCAAATCTGTCCCCGCTCTTCTGCTGGCACTGGTCGGGAAACGCGGCCCACAGGCGCTCCAGACTAGAGCCAGACTGGCAGGGGGGACCCTGCTGAATGCTGCAGTCTCTGCCCATGTCAATCCACCGATCGGCCTCTGGAAAGGCAAAGCGCCACAAACACCCACACACACACACACACACACACACACACAAACACAAGCAACCCATTTAATGGAATTTACTGTCATGTACCAGTAATAAAAATCTATCCCTGTGGGCCCTATATTAGCACTCCATTATAAATTCAACCTTCCAACAGGTATACAAACTGAGCCACTATAAGCACTGGCCAAAAGACACACCGATTAATAAGAGAGTTTTGAAAACTATTTTAAACACATAAAGTTTAAATCAAGCAATCAATGATTCATTCAAAGTTTGAATGAATCATCTTAGTGATTTCAATACTCCTTTATATCGTACGTAGACATTCGATAATATATTTACTGGTATGTTTAAAGAGTCAAGCACGCTCATGCTCGCTTTCATACGATACACGCAAAAGAAAACCGAATTGTTTGCTTAGCAGATTTCTCTGGTGATGACAGTTGGCCTGTCACCTCTACAGCCGAGTTGGTCATTATCAGGACAAGCTACCCCAACCACTGCGTGACACAACCCTGCCTCAGGGCCCCAAGACAACGGAAAGACCAGTATGCCAACCGCAAGGAACAAAGGAATCCATCACATAGCCGCAGGCAACAGCCCACCTAGAGCACGCTCTCAAAGTGCTACTTGATAATCTAGCCAAAAAGGTTGACACGGGAATCCATTGATGCAGTTGGCAAATAAGGCTCATGTGGCGTTCCAAGCCTTTCCCTGGGGATGTTTTGTCTCTTGTTTGGGCCCCCCACTCCCTCTGCCTGGTAGACGGAGGTCATTGTTTTCAGAATGATAAATAACGCTCGGGGGATGATGTGGTCAAAGGAATCTTGGAAAACAAGCCTCAACCAAAGGATGCGTTTGAAGAAAATGAAAAAGGTGTGTGTGTGTGTGCGTGTGCGTGTGTGTGTGTGTGGCGACTCGGAGAGAAGAATAAGATGATGGCCATGCCTGATGGATTCATTCTGAACCACTCCCCTCTATGTAAATGGAGAAGGCCATGCGAGAGCAACGGCTTTGTATTTACTGAAGCATTTCTGTTAACATAACACATAATTACTGCGAGCCACGGGGGAAGACAGCAATGTATTAAATTACAGTGTATTCCCACCAGAGTTGTGTGTGTAACTTAGTGTAGAAGCAGGTGTGCGCTGTAAATGATTGCTGACAGGCATAAAAAGATTAATAAATGGAGAAGTGAGAGGGGAACTGCCAAACGTGAAACACTGTCAGAAAGACTTCCCTCGATATCCGTAAATTTTATAGAAAAAGTATTTAAAAAGAGGTAGGTTGAATGTGTGCGATGATGGTAGGTTGGTTTATAAAAGAAAATGACCAAACGCAAGATTTGAGGAATGGAGTTTTGGGTTGATGCCGTGGGTTCATCCTAACTAATGAGATGTCAGGTCCCCAAACAGGGACTCTCTGCCCTTACGCAGAACGGGGGAGAGACACTCACCCACAGTTCCACGGGAGAAGAGGGTGGTCCCTCTGCTCATGGCGTGGAGCTTCCGCTGTTGATGAGCCAACGGGTTGAGAGACAAACAGACTTTGAGATGTAGAACACAAAACGCTCAGCCCTCAGTAGCTCACTGCCGCCGGGTCGCGGTGACTACAGCCCACCGATGTACTAATACCCATAACAAGAGTGACATGTAGAATTTTATGGAGATGGTTGATGAAAAAAAAAACAAGATCCCGTTTGAAATAACTCCTACACTTTGGTGACGTGTCCACATCTAGCCCCACAAGGCAAACATCGAATACTGAGTAGTGTTGCATGGGACAACGTTTTATCGATAGACCTCCCTTTCAATAAACCAAACGACTCCTATAAGTATTTCCTAAGGCTATTTTGTCCCAAGACCAAGTATTGAGAACATGTTTATACCATCAACAATAGGGAAATAACGGGACACAGTTCCTGTATTATGTGGGTTCTGTGTAGATCTCCAATCTACATTTTTTGAAAGAACACTCTGCTCCTCACCTGTCCTTACCCCGTCCCGACCACAAAGCCCCTCTAAAAGCAAGGCCCACTAATAAAGGCCTAACATCAGATTAATGCTGCAGTTAGGAGCCATTTACCTAGATTCCCTGTAACCTTAAAGTTAGTGTCTTTACGAGTTTTAGGGGGACATTTTAAACAAGAGTAAATGTGTTGCATATCGTACTTTTATCATGAACCTACAGCCTGCATGGATCCCGAGTGATTACGATATAGTGTACAATAAAGTGAAATTATTAAAAACTGTGCTCACCAGTAGTCTTTCGCTTTGCGTGCACCTTACATCATTGACAGCCTTTTTTTCCAACGTTTTTGAAAGAATGATCACCATGGTAACGCGCAGCTATGCTCCAGATTGGTCCAACAGAAGAAAAGGCCAAGGGCGACCATCTTAGGCATGGTTAAGGAACAGACAGCCAATAGGGCGGGCGTTGGAGGACATCCCATCTGCAGATCAGCCCTCAGATGGTGCAGAGTACAACCTCCCGCTGCAGCCAATTCTGTTTCAAAATACAAGGTGAAAAGGCATTTAGTTCATTGTAACATCCGTCACTTCATTACAGAATGTATTTCAACCGGGTCAATTGCACAGTACACAATGTCAGAAAAATGTGATTGGATGACATTCATTGTCGTGTATCTTCATTTGATTTATTATTCAAAACTGGTTGATGCTTTTTTTTCATGCTTTAAATTCCATAAGAGCCTTAAATAATCCATTACATGCATTTTATCATGTCATTAAAACCAGTCAGGGGTCTGTAGTCATAAAGTGAATTTCCTCTGTAACTAGTAGCCTAAGTGAAAGAGCTGTTTACATTAGACATTAAAAGCCACATTGGGTGAGGTGCATTTGCAGATGTAAATGAAACATGAGTTAACAAGGCCTCTCATTTCAGAACAGCTGCCCCAATACACAGGGGTGCACAAGATAGGTTTAAAACATTTGACATCATTGACAAGCCAATACAGTTTGCTTTAATATCTGCCCTGGAAGAGCCCTGCTGAGTTGAAAGCAATGTTCATTCATTAGCCTGATATCACACTAATTGAAGAGCAGACACTGAATGGGTATCACTCTTTGTTCTGTGCCTAAATTGACCATATGCCGACCATATTGTAGCTACCAGTGATGCCTGCCACCGTGTCAAGTTACTGGGAAGTGGTTTGCAGTGATGGTGGTTCATCAGCTTATGTAACTTTTACGTCATTGTTTTGGTTTTTTCTGCGGGCAGTATACCAGATTGCTCATAAATGGACTTAAGAAAGAAAAAGAAAAAAAAAGGAACCAGGGCCCCCCCAAAAAAATGGAGACCTGTGTTATCAGGGCCATTTAGGTGTTCTATACTCATACTTTCAACGTGTGACCCATCCCATCCCCTTTGTTTCCTTTCCCTTTCCGTCTTTCCTCTGCAGGCTAAAGACTGCTTGGAGCCTCTGAGGAGGCTCAATGAGGCCCAGGCCTCTGACAGACTGCTAACATATGACTCCCATTATAGCTATTTATCCCTGGGAACCAGTGGTGCACAACTGGGCCTCCTTGGACGTCAGGGCTTGGTACCGCTGGGTGGAAGTGAGTGAGCGAGGTGGGGGTAGAGGCCCCAGGTTCATCGATCGCCCGGCTGATGAGATGCGACAGCTAAGGTGGGCGAGGCAACACAGCAGTTGGTTTTGATTACGTATGCTTGGACTGTGTGTTCATGTAAATATACACTGGAAACCATGGGACTGTCGAATTACAAGTCAAGTACTTCCAATATGTTGCGAGGGAGTGAGGCATTCTTTCTGTCCAGTCTTAATACAATGATATTAGCGCAATATGTAGTGTTATGTGTGCAAATGCACAGGTAGGAGCGGCGTGTATGGGGACAAGCCACTGGGGTCATGGGAAAGGGCAAACAGAGTGTGAATTCAACCCTGGGCCCATGCTTACTTAATGAAGAAGTTCCTTGACGGGCCGGGCACTGATTGGATAATTTATCTTAATGGAGGGAACTCCCAAGGCGCACTTATGTGGGCCAGACTACTCTGGAAAATACTTGATGACCAACATTGCAGGAGTAGGCAAAATGTTTGCCAAATGCATTCCAAAAGGAACTGGATGGAGGCATAGAAACAGGAGGTTCTGTATTGCATCGTTCCAATCTGCCAGCACTATTTAATTAACGTTTATTTATTGAAATCCTCCTTCTCAACCTTCCTTCCTGCAGTAGTCGTGTTCCATTTTAAATACGAAAATACTGAAAAGTTAATGGAAGACTTGATACCAGCATTGGAGGAACCAATAAAGGATAAAGGAAATAAAGTAGCCCCTGTTCTATGGACAACACGGTCAGGTTATTCTCCTAAACTAGGTTTTTCCCTCATTTGTGTAAGCCTGGGTGCAGGCAGGCAGCAGCAGCACTCGACTCACAATGGCCACAGACTGGAGGGCAGCTGAAAGGGCAGCTCTGATAATATGGCTCCCTGCCCGGGCTGAGATTTGTGCAGGCAGATGAATGGGAGCCTATTTGTGCCCCCCCCCCTGAAGTCCTGTGATGGGGTGTTGGGTGTCCAACACCAATTGGCTCTGCTTACGGCGTACTTGTGTGGAGTGCGTCTGGTGTCAGGCTTTGATCAGTGGCCCAACAACGCCGGAACCTCAACACTTCATAAACAATAAAAAGTCCCCGGTGCCAAATCAATTGGATTCTGCATATTAAAAAAAAAAAAAACATGCAGTAGATTGTTTGCAAAAAAAAAACATTTAAGCAAACAATACACCTCCTAACTCTTCACATGAGTCTTAGCATCAATTTGAGACAGTCAAAGAAGTAGCCATACCAGACTCCAGAGTCTTTGGTTGGATACAGTCAGGTAAGTTTTAACCCCCAGCCACCCCTCTCCCATTGAGGCCATGGTTGTTAAAGTTGTCCTGACGAGGTCAAGGAATACCATTGGACCCTTCAGCCATCACCTTGGCACCCATTTGTGGAACCACTTTGTCCCAACACAACAAGCCATAATGCACCTGGATTCTCAGAAGGGCATAAATTTTGATATTTTTCCATCTTGGCATATTTCGACAGATGGCTCTTTGAACAGCAGTTAATTTCGACAGGACTCTTTCAAACCTGATAATTGGTTTAAAGATGTCGTTTGGTCATTTATATATGCATGGCTAAGTGGAACCAGACACTTTTAGAATACACTTTAAATTTAAAAGGCAGGAAATAGAACTGGAAAAACAGGCAACAAATCTTTCCGAAGAGAACATCTACCTCACAATCAGGCAATTATTGGCCATGATAACATCCTTGTTGTTCCCTTTGGGTGTGGGCTTTATGACCTCTGGCTATACCGCCAAACATGTGATAAAGAAGAAACCCTCAAAAAATGAACTTTTTGTGAACTACTCCTTTATTTTAGACATGTACACAAATCACGTTTTTTGGTCCCTAACCCCTTCTTTATCTGAAAACTGAATACTGGCACACAATTCATGCTCTACTTGGACAAAAGATGTCGTTCTGTCAGCGCAAGAGCAGGCTTGAGAGCTGGTAACCCCTGGAAAGAAACGCCTGGTACACTCCCGTTCAACACAAGCAGCCAGCCTTCATTGGCTTTGTGAAAGAGGTTTCTTGATTAACCAGCCGGAGTTGTTCAGTGCACACTAACCAGACTTGTTATCCACCAGGGATCCATTACAAGGACCTCCAGATGTGGTTGAGCCCAAATCCCCTTCCATGCGTGGAAGCATACCTATAGTGTCTAAATATGTGACGTTATACTCCACAGCCAGACCATGCAACTGAAAATGACTGTTACATAACGCTTGTTTTTCCACCATCATGGGCAGGAGTTAAAGGGGGAAGACTGTTAGACTTTAAAGTTCATACCCCTGTTTGGCTACAGAACAGATGGCCTCACACACATCCATCTTTCACTATTATTGGGTAACAAACTCGAATCAGTGCTGCATCAAATGACACATTCATATATATCCTGCTGAAGGGTTTATGTGTTGGAGGCTTTAAGAAAATGAAGCAATATTATTTAAAATCTATATTATAGAAAATCTGTATTAACTAAATACCCCCACCTACTAGCGGATGAAATTACTATTAATGCCCAGCAGAGAAGTGAAAATTCTGATTAAAAATAAGTGTCAATTTCTATGACAATGGCCAGAGTAAAAAGCTATGACACATTCAGCCATAAGCATACCTGTTCATCTTGCAGTGATCATTAGACTAGCCCAAATTTGCAAGCCTGGGCTTGAACGATGAGCCAGCCCGGGAGGACCCAACAAATTATAACTCCCTTGTTTAAATGCAGACCAGCCACTGTCAAGCACCTAACGTTAATATAGGGTGAAAGACAAATGCCTACACTGCCCATAAAAAACAACATGGCCATTTTCTTGCTCCATTTTGTAAAGATGTAATTGGATTATTAAACAAGACGAGATCGACAGAAACAAAACACAATGAGCGTGATTCATAAAGGAGTTATGCAGTAGCAATGTTTTTAAAAACGGCAAGCAAGCATAGAGCAAAGAATGCCAAAAGTGTGATCAACTTTGATACTGATACCCTGTGGTTTTACTTGAAATCTTCTACATAAAGTGTCTATAGACATGCGTCTTGCATACTTAAGATTGACGGTGTGAAAACAGTGTGGTATGCATGTTTTTTATGTTTTTTAAGCCTTATCAATGCAACACCAAAGAACCAGTACAACTGGCCGCCTCTGAGATAACATTAGAAGTAGAACCATTGAATCACAAGGTTTTTATTTATTTTGAAGCTACCCTGTGGCAAAGTGGTGTGTTTCCTCGTGTTTGTGGTTGTAGTAGTTAGGAGTGCAGGTCATGGAGAGAGAAGCAAAGAGGAGACACTGTTCAAACAAATTGTGAGTAGTGTGGAGGCACTGGCAGGCATAGCTAACAAGCCTTTTTTTCTGGTGGCTTTGCATAATACCTCGAAACCAGGGCATCAGTGAGAACAAAAGCAAGACAACCCATACAAGAAATAAAGAGATAGCACCAAGGAGGGAAAAAAGCAAAAGATGAAGTGAGAAGAGAAGAAGAAAACATGAGATGACACGCTGGAGAAAGAGAAAAACTGCTGTGTCTATGTGTAGACTGATGACTAACGTAGACAGAGTGCAAGAGACAGAGACAGAGACAGAGACAGAGACAGAGACAGAGACAGAGACAGAGAGAGAACAGCACACTGCCTTGCAGAGCACACAGGCATGCAGCTGCCCACTCACATAATAGGCCTCTAATAGGACCCTTTGCTGGTACACAAAGGCCTTGCAAATGTGTGGATCGAGAGCACACACAGGAGCCCCCTTTAAAAAGAACCAACAGGCTTTAATCACTTTTATAAATTATCACCATGCTTTGTCCAAAATAACTTTCTCGCCTGCATTGAGACGAGATAGGTGATTTGCAACTCCACTACTGTGACAAGTTCCACATCTGCAGCAGTACACAGACTGTACAAGAGCAAACACACATCATCTGTTCTGAGCAGGAGAAAAGTTTACTCCTCTTCTGCAGAAAGTTACACAAAACACAAACAAAGCAGCAACAAAGTTCAATCCCATGCCGTACATGTACTTAGCTATGCACGTTCTATAGCAATGCCTTAAACACAAATATCACAATAAACATGCATTGCATTACTGGTAAACCGAAGAAGAACAGAAAGATATATTTAAGTCTGGACAACACTGATGAAGGAAAAGGACAAAGCCACAGGTTTCCCTGCAACAAGACCAGCCGCCCACAGAGTATGTGGTGATGTTTGTGCAGGCTATCTATCCCATGTCAACATTCTCTTTGTAATTACGTGGAGGGGCTGGCTAGTCATTAAAGAAATTGGAGCTTCCAGGTTTATTCGTTTGAAATTAAGCAAGGTACCTTGGGAGAATAGTGTGTTCCCCATTCTGCTTAACCCCATAACTATAGGCCTATACACCACCCTCCCACTCAACAGGTTGCATATATATTTGTACCAATGGCAACATGACAATGTCAACACTTAACAATGCCAGCAATGCCACCATATTCTGTTTAATGTCTTCACTAATGCAAAAGCGACAAAAAGTGACAATAACTGGGTAAACTGACGCACAGATGAATCTGTGAGTTAATTGTGAAACATAAGAAGTGGGTTGATTACGCAGACATTAAACAAAAGAGAAAACACTGTTTTAACCACGGTTAGAGGTAATACAACGTGAATAATTAACGGACAGCATGAGAGATGTGGAAACTAAATATGTGCGCATGTTCACGGAGTAGGGCTCAGTTTTGACTAACAACAGTTTCACAAAGGCTGTGGCACGATTATTTCAATACGAGATGCGATGCAACCGCAATATTTTCCAACTTCAGTGTCAGCACACAAACGTGAGACGTGTTTATAAGTGGTTGCATTGGCACAAAGACTGGGACCTAGTTTCTACACCCCTAAAAAAATGGTTTAATAACCCCAAGCTGCTTATGGAGGTAGAACTTTGTAAAGGGGGTCACGCTGAAACATACATTATAAATACCCACATGTGTTGGCGTTAAGTTTATCCCATCGGACTGAATTAAAAACACCTTTAAGTTACTATCTAGAGTAGACGTTCCTGAAACAGCCATGCCATTATAAAAAAACGACTATGGCAATATTTGTATTACAGCATACCCAAATGCCTAAAGAATAATAAAGGAATACTTGAAGTGGTTAAACAGTCCCAACGTTAGAGTCATCAAACATACGACTTTTCTGCTATCAGCCGATATTTAATAGATATTTCTGAAGTTACATTCAAAACAAATCTAAGTCACAGCACAACTTCAACAGTAACCGTAGGGCGAATTCATGAAGTTCGCACAGAATAAAGATAGCAAGGCATTTGAAGTTGTCCCAACTACCTGGCTAGCTGAGAATCTCTCGAAGTTAAGTCATCTTCAGTTTCTTCAACAAAGGACCACAAAAAGGGGTTCTCACGTCTGCTGACAGTGAGTTTGCGTTGTCAGTGTGCAGACTGTGCAGCAGTGAGCGTTGGAGCTATGGTGACTGGGGCTTTTGCTCCAGCCCTGATTGTAACCAGATCCACCACCAGCGAGTCCATTTGGAAGGGAAAATACAAATAACGTCAGAAGTTAAATTTAGTTATCATGCCGAATTATTTCTACAAAACGGGAAAATGTATCCTTTAAATATGATCTTTAGTAACACATTACACCCTGAATCAAGACATAAACTATGTCTAAACAACAGGTAATACCCACCCGTTTTAAATTGGTATGATCCAGTGGCGTCTGACTTAAAAGCGCACACATCTGATCTAACACTTAAAGCCTCAAATTAACACTTGTAGATAGAAAGCTACCACAATATATTGTATGTACCCCTGGTTAAGGTTTTTATTACAAACTATTGCAAGCGTATAGTGTGTCGTCCCGTTTTAAGTTTGGAACTTCTGTATAGGCCTATCATTCATTTTTTTTACCTCGACCATTGTGCAATGGAAAACATTTCTACCTCTTTTTAATGTTGTAAATCTAATACATGTCCGTCAATCCTATAAGAATAACATCAAAACGTTTCCAAGGGGATGGTGTGGGACAAAAATATGTACTGGGTCCCACTTGAGAGACCGAAATGAAAGCATGACATTCATGGTAAATCTTGGTGCTGTGGGGACTGGGAGCAGGGATCAGATTTAATACAATATATTTGGCTATCACTTGTGGGAAAAGGCGTAGCTCTCAGGGGCAATGCTGAAGGAAACCATATGCCCAATTTACTCTCCAGTTGGGCTTTGTTGGTTTTATTATGACTGTGGTGTAGATTGTGACATAATTTATGCCTCATAATCTTGTCTAGTTCCCGAACTTCAATGGTCACCTTGCAATGGTTAGTAAATTGAAATGTGCCTGCCTTGGCCCCCTTAGCAACACCAGATGTACATTTTAACAGCTTTATAAAGGAACAATTAAATATATTGGGAATGTGACACACATGCGGTCAGGCTGAAATTTCTGGTCCAACTTTATTTGTGGATGTTCAGCTCCGACATCATAAACAACATCCACCAATCTGTTTGTTTCCCCGGCTTATCTTGGCCAGGGCCATGGGGGGCTGGAGCCTGGCCCAGCTGACATGAGAAAGGGGACACCCTGAATGGCACAGCATTTCTAGGGCACCATACTCACACACAGACACTGACACACATTAGCTTAAACAGCAGGTGGGAGCATGCAGTACCATTTGAACACAAGGCAAACATGCAAACTCAACACCGAGTGGACCAGATGGAATTTCAACCAAGGCCTCTGGCGCTACCTGAACCTGCATGCTACTGTCTGCCCAGAGCACTTTGACTACGTTGGTAGGAACATTGGCTTTGCTATGAAAGTAAAGAAATGGTAGTTACTGAGAACTTTGTCTTTTACACTAGGTACTAGTTTGGAATGGTGCATCCCGTTTCATTTAATTTGATCAGAACAGCTAATGTAAAAGGCAGGTCATGTCAAATGAAATATGGCTGCATAATTACAATGACCTCAGGGAAAAGACCAAAGTTACCATTTTAAATGAATCAAGCAAACTTGATCTTAACCAGGAGGAGATACTTTCACTTCAATTTGAGCAATAACTTTTATTTTGAGGAAGTTGTTGCCCAATTGTTTTTGCCATCTCACATTCAGGAAGGACATCCAGTGCCTTGCCAGGTTGACTTTGCATGTGTTTGTACAGCACAGTTTATATGAAGAGCCTTCTCTTTACTGAGCGACAAAAGATTCCAAGGACAGATGTGAAAAACCATAGATTAATTGAGAATAGAAAGGTGTTTATCTCTCACATGAACTAAAACCTTGGTTTATCCTAATATATGACATAGGCATAAGTATTTTTAATGGGGTCCAACCTACAGGTAATATTTTCTGTGTTTCATATTGCATAATAATATATTGCTTAATACACATCATGCAATAGCTAACCTCATTTAGACTTTATCCGTACATCTCAGTAAGTAACCTCTTTAAGAAACATCTATGTCCATTCTCAAATAGGTATACACCCAAATACGCATATCCAAGGCAGGAGTTTATCAATTTATATATATGTAAAAGATGAGCAAATGTTTTGAACAGTACACTATCAATTCTGATTAAAAAAGTGTCTCCATTCCAGGTTTGAGAAATGGCACCCTCTACTGTGTAATACAATGGTCCTCTTAAGTGTGCTGAACAAAAACTATGAACAGAAAACAAATTCAAGTAGGACGCATGTTACAAAAATAATGCATTTCATTTATTAAAAGCACTTTTTTTTCTAAAAAGACAATCATTGAAACTAAGAACTGAATGGGGCAGTGAATGGTGTGAGTCAATGCAGTCGCTTGAAAATAAGTGCAGTTACATTGTTACCGGTCTTGCCTCCAAACTGAATGCTGGGTGTGGGCAACTGTTGAACAAATTCAAACCCTGTCGGCAACATGGAAAGAAAGTGTAAGGTTACTAAAAATATGCGGCCAACAAAGGATTTCATTAAAGCAGAGAGAACTGCCTCACATAAGCATGTGTCCTAGGTCTGATAAAGACCCATTGGAAACTTTCTACAAAAGGAGTGATTGAGTGTGGCACAAACACACACACACACACACACCTAGTTGGTTGCTAACGTTGCACTGCTATTTATCATGGGGGCAGATCATTCGTCAAGAAGATAGCATAATATCACTTAAATTACAAGCATAACATCCCTATAATACAAGTATCAATCAAAGTTGCATAATATAGAGTAACTGTTGATACCAGTGTTTTGGGGAAATACGTCAGAATGAATTTTGCTGTTACGAATGAGAGATCCATTACCTGAACAGAACCTATGTAGCAGTTGTTCCTTTGTCCAGTTACAGGAGGTAATGACAAAATATCCCCCCTCCTTCAGCGCATCACCTAGAGCTTGGACATAGCGTATCCTGACCTCATTGGTGTTCTCTGGGTTCAGGCTTATTGCATCAAATGTTCCTTTGTCGACACACACGTCAAAGTCCTTCAATTCCCCGGAACCACTCAAGAAGTCCACCTCCTGAAATGCATGGTTGTGTTAACAGATAATTTTATTTACTCTTCAAATGTGCTGCAACTAAAACTAGAAATAGCAGTCCACTGAGACTCGCATATGGAATTGGAAAGCACGATCCTGTGTTAATATAAATATAACATCTATCAGCACACAAACAGAGAGGCGTTTATGCCCCTGACATTCAAGGACAGGAAGGATTAATGTGGTAAGGTGAATTATGAAATAAGTTGAAAAGAAAGATCAAGTCACAGCTGTACGTAATATAGCACTCTTGTCCTGTGCTTCTCGCCCCCTCAAATTCCATTCCACTTCTTCATTAAACTTGAAATGCAACTCTGAATTGACGGAAAATGACATGATGCCAATATTCCAGTCAACACACACATACAACCTTTACCACAGACCAGCTACTTTCCGAATTTAGTCAATATTGACTTTGAAACATATTTCCTACACTCCATACAGGATAGGAAACCCCCTCATAACCTGAATGACATCAGAACAACTTTTTTTCCATGGCCCTGGGCGCCAACAGTTAATGTCTGCCAACAGGAGATGTGTCAATTCCTGCCATCTCGGATTGTACTTCCCTTGAGGTACATAATTCACCTCATGATGTACAATCTATTCAAACTATTTTGAATAAGGAGAAAAAGTAGCCCATGAATTGTTGATGTCTAACAAATAGCTGTAACTGACCGTGAAATAGGAGCTGTTAGATGAACTCACCTTCACAGATATATTGTTTAAATCTTCAGCCTGAAGTACATCCTTTGCCAAGGCCACTGATGCTGCTGAATAATCTATTCCTGTAAGGTTTGTATATCCTTCTTTAGCCTTGATAAAGAAAAGGAATAATGGGTTTTGAAAAAAGCCTTTGAAATATGCTATCACAAACCAAAACATTACCAGTCTAATTGCATACCAGTTCAACTAGAAGGACTCCATTTCCAGTCCCAATATCCAGAATAGAAGCGTTTTTGGGGATCTCTGCTTTCTCCATCCACCGAATCACACGACCCATGCTCTGTTCACCAAACCTCGGAGAATTTGAAAGACAAAAACTTAGTCTGCACAGAAATAAATAAAACGGGTATAAATATAGACATCTATATATACAAACATACAAACCGGGTTTATTTACACACACATATATATATTTACACACACACACACACACACACACACACACACACACACACACACACACACACACACACACACACACACACACACACACACACACACACACACACACACACACACACACACACACAATTATTACTTTTTGATCCTTACCATATCTCACCTACATCTCCAATGTCTCTGAATGTCTCCAATTCCGTTTGGTATGCTTCATCCCAGCTGCATAGGGTTAGTGACAAGAACACAATCATTTTTTGATAATTCAGACGAATAGGTCAAAACGAAGAAAACAGGCAGTCACAGCCGACTACAGACTCATTCAACCGGATGTCCAACGCTACCAAGCTGGATGGTGAGGAACTACCGAATTGGACATCTGCAGGTGACCAACCTATTTCTTTATAAGTCCATGAGGTGACCCAACTGGACACCAGCTGTGTTTCTTGCGATGTCCACAAGGTGGCGCAGGGTGTGTGTGTGTGTGTGTGTGTGTGTGTGTGTGTGTGTGTGTGTGTGTGTGTGTACACCTCGATTTAAACAATGTATAAATATATTTTTCATTAATAATATCATATGATTAGTCTATAATATAATGTCAGGTAAATAAATTGTCGTTGCTATTCATAAACATGGATGTAACGTGAAACTACGATATGCTGTCGTTCTAGCTCGAGAACTGGACGTCTCGCGATACCCAGCTGGACAGCCCACAGCGGTACAGATCGATGCCAAATAGTCGCATATAGCATTAATGTTATTTGGGTGGAAAGAATATATATAAATAAGCCTACAATCTTTTAATATGCTAATTTATACATGAGTAATAGAGATAACACTTTCACATTGCAATAAGCTCTTTCGGTGCCTGAATAAGAAACCCTCGAACGTTAACCCATATCTGATGTTATGATATAATCTATTACATACTACTGCTTTGTTCCAAGCTTTGAAGGCACGAAATCATCTTCTCCGCCTTTGGGACCGTCTCTTTTCGTGCTGTTCGGACCTCCATGTGTACTATCTGATTCGTCGGCCATGCTGGAGCGATGAGGGAGGGGTCGGGACATGCGGGTACTTTATGCAAATCAGCGGCCGGGGGTCACAGCTCTTTGAATACACGGCGGCAAACGGGAGATGGTCGGTTGATAGGTCCATGGGTCGGTGGAGCTTTGACAGTGGCGTTAAAGGTCTCAAGACAACCGATGATTGTGTGTATTGTAGGAAAGTGATGCCAGGGGATTGTATTTCATCCATGACCTCCGTAGTCACTGCCACGTTAGGAGACAAAAGTTCCTCGGGTCCTCCATCTTCGAGCTGGGAAAGCGAACAGAGGGTTTAGAGATTTCATTCAAAACTAACAAGAATAACAATTCCAAAACTGGTTGATCTTTTCCGCTAAATTCAGTTAAATGAAAATTGACATGCTTTGAAGAGGTCCATCCAGAATATTGAACCTTACCTTCAATACACATGATCGCTCTATGAACAACTTTTTTGTTGTTGTTGATGTTGCCCAGTAAATGGTTTATCCTAATCCATGGCCAAATATTGGGGTTGGTTTATTGGTTGGAACAAACAAACCAAAAAGTATATAAATATGCTGCAAATACTAATCTGAACATTGGATTTCACTTTTGACTCACTTTTAACACATCTTTCTATGCAAGCTGTGTCCTGCTTTATCAAGGTAAATACATTCGTATGCGTGATCAGCCATATCTGAAGCAAATCAAAGAGTATCAAAAGAGGAAACCCCACCCCAGCCTATTCCATCTTCTGTCAAGCAATTCAATAATTTGTAATACACTTCAATAGCTTTTTTTTTTTTACGAATTGCGACAGGATTATTATCAAAGATGGAACAATTGAAAGTGATGATTCATAAATTAACCGATATTGTATCCTATAGTCCCACCGTTTACCCCCCTTATTCTGAAGCCACATGGCTCTTATTTTAATCACTAAAGGAAATAACAGCAAATCGCAGTTTGCCAACCGGAACTCAGCCACTCTTCGGCGTTGTTTCCATGGCGGTTTTATAATAAAGAGACGATTGTTTTTTTTAAGAATGCAGCAATCCATTTTCCACTTTTGGGGGCGGGGCCTTAAACCAAGATATTTGAGTGACGTATGGCCGATGGTCGGTGGACGTTTCCATCATGGCGGCTTCCATTTCGGGTTATACTTTTAGTTCTGTGTGTTACCACAGCGCCAACAGTAATTCTGACCATGTAAGTATTGGATATATATATCGTAACATGGTCGGGTGAAACCTTGCTTTGGTGAACGAAGGTCGGTCCTGGGCTGGAGGGTGGCTCTAATCGCTAGGCTGTGTTGTTTTTCAGTGTCATCATCATCCTGTTGCTTGCTAGCTGGCGTTGGCTACGTTTACTGAAAAACATTCCAGATACGATATACATGTCGTGTTTCACATCACGAGGGGTTAACGCCTCCAACAGCAGCCTGCAGAACTACAACTTGCATGTTATATATGTATTTTTCTGTTTTCATGGGGCCATGGTTGGGTGTTGGGGACTAGCCTTTAGCTAGGACCTAGCAAGCTAGTGAAGCTCGGAAGACACTTCCGTGTGTCACTGGCCCCTCGGATTACAGAATGCAACACATTCAAACATCTGTTTCTAAGTGTTTCAAGTGTCCAACATCGGTGTCGGATTTAACCTGCTAATGTATATCTACTTGTGTAACACTTGTCCTAGTCACGTTTGTTTTGGTCAATCTGACAGCTAACCAAAGTTACAAACTGTCACAATAAGTAGCCGATCTTTTTCAAACTAACCCAAAGAGGCCAATATAACAGGGTCTAACATGTTGATCTTTAATAGTAAGCTGTGTATCAATCGGTAGAAATTTTGAATTAGAATTCTTGAGCGTAAATACGAATTAATCAACCACCTTGAAGCTATCCAGCCAGCCAGGTCAGCCTGAAACAGGTGCTTACAAACATTCCTCAAATACCAACAAAGGGTGAGACTGTCGCTGCCATTTATCAAGGCGACTCCGTACATTCTATGTTACGCTCCTGTGTGTTCGTTTCTTATGCAACGATAATCTGGTGCTAGGTTCATCTCGATTCATGAGCAATATATCTTCATGTGACGCGCGTCGATATTAAATAAGGTCGATGTGTTTTTGAAGGAGGGCTTCCTGTTAGGAGAAGTAAGGCAAGAGGAGACAGTCAGCATTAGTGACACCCAGATCAGCACTGCAGAATTGCTTCAAGTAGTTGGTAAGTGAAATGCTCATATTAAAATGTATGTTTGCTCATTTTAATTTTTGGGGGTGGATGTAAGTAAATAATTTAGTATATGCTAAATCGAAATGGGAATTCTAGAAAGATGGTAGCTCATAATTAATTAACAATACTATTTTTCTACACAGAAATTCATAACCATAACCCTTGCGCGCAGTTATTTAGGTAAGATCAAAATTATTGACTGAACAAATCAAGATCATTGTGTCCATTAATGAATACTTACTATTTTTAACTTAAAACTCCTATTTCAATGTTTGGTGCAACCAGCTTTCAGCAGTTACACAAAAATGGATTTAAAAAACGACCTATCCAAGATGGACAGTATGGCCTCAGATGGCCCTATGCTACATGGTTCTGTACAGTGTGAATAGCAAGGGTATTCATATTCTAGATCTAGCCTCTTGACACATATTTGTTTGATTTTACAGCTTTTATGACTATTCGGGCAAAGTTGACGAAGAAAGTCTCAAGCGAATACTTAAAGACAGACAGAAAGTAAGTGTTTTTCTTGTCTGCACATGTTGACGTTGTTTTGTCCTTTATTTTACAATGCACAATTATTACCGTTGTTCAAGTCGCGAGCCAACGTGCTATAAGATGGCTACAAGGGCAACCTAATCCCTCCTTTTGCCAGAATGTCATTGGTTGGTACCGGTTCCGAAGGAACACCCCGCAGCAGATGTCGTTCAGGGAACAGATCATCCACAAACAGTTGACCCAGCTGCTGGGCGTGCCAGACCTAGTCTTCCTTCTCTTCAGCTTCATCTCTACAGCCAACAGCTCCACCCACGCTCTGGAGTATGTGCTCTTTAGGCCCAACCGCAGGTAATAATAAATGCATGTCCCCACGGTGTAGGCACTTTCAAAACTATTAACACACGCACAATCGCTGCTTACTTGCTTACTGACCATGTTGGTGACATGCTCATTAATTAAACCATAATAACAAGTCAAAGTTGATAATTTTACTGTGTCACTTAACCATCTTCTGTAGCGTTAAAACGTGTTTTTTTTTCTACTTGGAAGGTAATCTAACCTCAGAAATTATCTATACTTGGCTTTCTCTTCTTTATCTGGGTTTAATATCCTGATATACTTGTAGTGTTTCTTTGTTAACTTGTTACCTCTAACCAGCAGGTACAACCAGAGGATCACCCTAACTATACCGAACCTCGGTAATACCAGCCAGCAGGAATACAAAGTCTCCTCAGTGCCCAACACCTCGCTCAACTACGCAACCGTCATCAAGGAGAATGGGTATGTTATATTTACAATCTCATCCCTGAGAGTTCATATTATTATTATTATTATTATTATTATTATTATTATTATTATTATTATTATTATTATTAGTGTCTGTGTATGTTTTTATAACAGATGGTCAATCATTCAGATGAAAATGGATGGAAAATAATAATCCTTCCTAGATTAATCTCAATATATATATGGAAATGTGATTGCTAGAATATGTATCTTCTTTCTTCTATTTATCTAAAACCACATCTTGTTATGACAGTTTTGTGATTTAGAAGGAATAGTTTCAATGTATGAGCTTTGACCAGATAGGGTGTCCTGAAATACACGCAAGCATATCAGATTTCCATTCGGGAATATTGATGGTGGTGTTCTCTGCAGAGCCGAGTTCTTTGACAAGGATGGTGTCATGAAGGATATTCGAACGATTTTCCAAGTCTACAACGCACTACAGGATAAACTGCAGGTTAGACCCATAATCGCTGCGTTTTACTTCACATTCATAGCGAGAGCATTCAGTAGCAGGCTATGAGGTAGGAAGATATGGTAACTGGCCATGTGCTTCCTGTTGTCCCTCAGGCGGTCTGTGGAGAGGTGGAACAGAGCGAGCGCATTAAAGAGAAGATTCAAGAAGATGTGAACGAAATCAAACAACAAATTGATCTCAGGAAACGGAAGACGGCGGAGGAGGAGAAAAGTACGTAAACGATTGACATTTAATGAAATCCGTGACGGATGAGTTATTCAGGTTGTTGACATTTGCTACCCCATCCATGCATCTAAAACAGGAAAAAATAGGCACTTCTTTTAAAGAAATGACCTTTATAGAATCTCACTTTTCTGTAGAACATTCCGATGAATGGTCATTCTCGCAAATGGCAGGGCTGTCGCAATAATCGCAAAAATGAAATATCGCGATATTTAGAGCACACCGCGGTAGATAATGGGCCATCGCGATCACCGCATATGACCTGGTGCGGGTTGCGCGTTCATGAAACTGACCGTGGAATTCTAGAATGAAACGTGCGTTGCCATGATACCCATTCATTAACGTTCATTCATTTAGTTACGCAGTGATGTTGCTAGGTACGCGTCCTGCGTCGCTGACGCATTAATATCTGAAAGGACGCACTAAACTCACTATCGATGAGTCCCGGGGACGCATCTCATATTCCTCATGAAAAACGATACATTGTAAACATTAAACAACTCGTGTTTAATCACAGTAACTGGCCAAAGAAACCTTCTTGTGAGCAGACCGGACAAGCGCTGTTTCAACCCTCTGCGCATCTACTCGGCGCAGACGTGATCCCCTGTACAAAGTATCGCGACATGCTAATTTAGCCGCTACCAAAACAACTAGCTCGTCACCGCTGATTTCATTTCAACAATTAAAAATACGAACTTCATAGTAAATAAACCCACGTTTCCACTGCTCGATGCTGTGCTCATTCGTGTCGATTATGTTGTAACGTTTAGGGGACGTGCTGTAATGAAATAAATCAAACATAATCCGGTGGTGGTGATGAAAACTACATTGAACGGGAGCCGCCATATTGTTATGCCCAAACGGCGCCTGCGCATACATCGCGCTTCCAACGAGATTTTTTAATAACCTTTTTTAAATTAAGCAATAAGCCCCAAGAGGCCGTGCTTTGCGCTGATTTTAGAACAGGTAAGGGGAGTTGTTCGGCACTACACAAAGTAAAGTAATATAAATATAAATTTAGTAACAAACGTACTGTTGGCAAAGTGGTGACGTATTCTCCATGGCAACTGGTTCCACACAAACCTTCAGCTCCGTTGTGTCCGAAAAGTTCGCAGACAAAACTCCGGTTACGGGTGTGTTTTGAATTTAAATGTGCATTATCTCGCTTAAACGGCATTTTAAAAAATTGTGCAATAATATCGCATACCGCGATATTGCGCCCCCTGTTTTTCACCGCGGTGAAAATTCCTCAACCGTGACAGCCCGTATGAGACTTCAACAAGAATCAGGAGATCATGAATGTGCTCCTGTGTCTACTCTGTGTTTCTCAGAGCTCTGGGAGGCTCAGCACGCAGATCTTCATCAGTCCAGCCCAGAGGAGAACACGGAACAGTCCAGGGCTTCCCTAACATCCAGGATAGCCTTCCAGACCCCCGCGGCTCCCGAGCGGCCGGGCATCTCACCCAACCCTCCTTCTTATGAGGACCTCATGTCCCATGACAGAGCTCTGCTCTCCACCTCCTCCACCCCCACCAGCGCAGCCCTGCTGCCACGGCCCCAGGCGGTGGGTTCCCCGGGCCACCCCAGCCCCGCCTCGCTGGTACTGGGCATGGGTCTCGGGCTAGGCCTCGGGGCCGGCTCGGGTCCCACTCTCCCCTCCGTCACACCGTACCTGGGTAACGGCGACGGCTCGAGCTCCGACTCCCTGGACAGACAAGCGGCAGGACAGGAGGACGAGGAAGACGAAGAAGATGAGGACGAAGACAGTAGTGAGTACGAGAACTTGGTAAGCGAAGCCCAGCTTTTGCCACCCCTGTTGGCACAGGGGCGCCCAGCAGCGCTCAGTCCTGACGGAGACGTGCGGGGCTCACAGACCTCGTAGACCACATGCCGCTGTGTGCCAAAGGGACACCAAACAGCTTGGTATGATGAATCGATAACCTAATCAAAGACTATTAATTTCCTGTACGAGGGAGGAAGTGGCAGGCCTGGAGAGAAAAGGCGTGCACAGGGGGATGTTTCCACCATATGCGTTTCTTATTCGTCTGTAGTTTGACCTCCATTTTTAGGGGAAAACTAACCCCGGCTTTGCAGACTTAATGGGAGTAACTGGAGAAATGTGTTCTTTTAACATCGGGTCACTCCGTAGTGGATGCGTGTTGTTTCAGTGTCAGTGGTGGCCGACTGATCTGGGGAGCCCTCTTGGTACGACACAGACTTTAGTTCACCCTCACTGGATCATGCTACTTCACTTCCACTGGATCATGCTATTTGCGCATCTCTGAGCACCCAACGATACCATTACCTCTTGCACTATTTTTGCCTTCAATTTATTTAAGAAAAGAAAAGGGAAAAATATTTAGCGGCCTTCAAACTTTTCTTTTTCTTATGAGGTAGGCACGTTTTTATTTTATTTTAAAAGATGTATGTTGACAATTTTTTCTTTTAAATTGCACAGTTAGGTCATTTTGATATTGGGTGTCCATTAGTAGTTTTTGTTTTCATACAAGCACAGTATGTCTATAATAAATAGTCGAGATGCCTATTAAGTAAAAATTGATTTAAATCACATTCATCCTTCCACTTCTATAGTAGGTGCTGGTGTATTTTTGTCAGAGTAACAAGTTTGTGAAACTTGCATAATCAACAACGATATCAGTGTCTCCTTTAGATGAACACTGACATCAAATGCGCTTTGCTGCACTTAGCTAGTCAGATTTAATCCGATTTATTTTTAATATTGTGCTTTAACAATGAGGAAATATTTGCCACTTTTTTTTGTACATTGGTTTGTCTTCACAGGGCAAACAAACATACTGTAGCTTTACCAGATGCTGATGGCTCTTACACTAAAGCTGCAACACAGAGCAAAACCACAACACAAACTTTGCACCTGCCTGTTTATTCTTTCCATAAAAGTCATCCCTCGCACACTCGCCTCAGACTGCTCATATCCCCCCGCAAACTACTACTAACGTTACACAAGCTGTGTCTGTGGACTTGGTATCTATTAAATTCATTATGGAAGGCCAACTGCCTCTTTTACTGTGTACTGTAACCCTGGTTACCAAGGCAGATCACTTTCTGTCTTTCTACAGAGTCCACATCAGATCTCATGCATTTCAAACCTGACCATTCAGTTGTTATGTATGTAGACGTTGACGAAAATACCGTGGCTTTAGATTGGATTACAGTGCCTTCCACTCAGGATTGTGTCATACACCCGTAACTGGACACAGAATGCATTTGCAATGACTTTTTAATCTATGCTGTTCTTAAAATGTTTTTTTTTGTTATTTGCTACACATTTACAACGCACTAGTGTAATGTGTTGCTTCATCTTTACAACTGATATTGAAAACACTGCACACCCTTATATGTGATATTTCTTTTTTCTGTTATTTTTCACTCTAACCAAATCGTCAAAGGCTTTAAGATGGACCTATAATTTACATGTGACACAGCTTTACAAATGTCTTGCTTGCTATTTGAAACTGGAATTGTATATTTATATAATGTACAGATAGAGGGAGCTTCCATTCATAAATGTAAGAAGCCTCCCAGGTATACTTAGAATGATATGGTGATTATTACATTTTATGCAATTAATTACCAGAAAGAAATATTTTGAAATGGTCGTTATTAAAAAACACAATGGTTATAGAACCTGAGTTGAAGACATCTTGGCCGCATGAACAAGGTTAAACGCGTTAAGACTGTTATATTGGACACATGCTTTTACAATGTGGCTGAAAGTAAATTTTCACAAGCAAGTTGCATTTCCTTTGCATAGGAAATAGAAAAAGTGGAACGGCATAGGGAAGAGCTTTATTTTTTAAGCTGTTGCTTTGGCTTCAAGACCCTGATAGCGTTTCTCGCTTTATGCTCTTTCCTTACTCAATGCGCTGGGACAGATTGATTAGCAGGAAAATGTTGACATGGTGATTCAGAGGAAATCACTATTGCATATAAACGAGTGAGGGGTACACAAGACTCAAATAGCGAGGATTCCTTCTGAGCACTGGATAATATATATATAAATATAATATGAATGTAAAGGAATTGGGGCTGCAAAACGGCATGTGCTGTACTTATCTCGGACAGTTGGATTACAGGGTGGCATGCCAGGTGTAAAGCATTAGAATGGAGTTGGAATTTAATTTTTGAAATTCGTTTGGCTTATAAATGGCAAATAACCTAGCTTGCTGGAGCTGGAGAAGGAGGTAATTGTGCCCCCTTTCTAAAGGAGGTCATTGCACCTTCAGATTTAGCCTGACTCACAGTCCCCCACTAGCCCAATATCTTGTGAGTCTGTCGTCTGTATGTAATGTGTAAAAGGGTATAAGAGTAATGTTTTAGCTGCACAAGTTTCCCTCCCACACATACATGGCCCTAAATTTGATTTAATTAAATGAGACATGCTTATGTGATTTGCTCCCCGTGTTGTCCTTTCTATTTTGCATATCTTTTAACAGGTTGGGGGAGATGTGTACATGCAATTAAAAATAATGCAGATTGCATAGTTTATTATTGGAAGAGAAAGAGTTAGAGGAAACAGTGCAATGAATGAGAAGATAGAGTTGCTCATCACGCAATGAGCAAAAGCTCTCACGCAATGAGCAACAGCTCATTGCGTGAGAGTAAAGCCCCTTATATGGATATAGTACCTTAACACAGTATATATCCATATATCAATGCATTGCAATCAAAGTGTGGTTATAAATGCGTTTTGATCAATGCATGATAGTTTTTATTACGTCAGGAACAACTTATGAGGTTATTTATCCAGCACTCGAACAACCGCTCAAGCTGTCATGTATTGCTGCAGACTGCTGCTGCAGTATTTTTACGATGACATCATCCTATCGCTGATGAGATACCTCGGGGGAGAGTTGGATGAAAATGCAAAGAAAGCAAAATGCTGAGGATAGCACAGACATAGAATTTACATTATATTCATCAAAGCATTGTTATGTTATTTTTTCCCATTGGTGTTTATAATAAAACAATTTTAATTATGGGGGGCGAGGAAGATAGCGTCTGATTGGTCCTTGTAAGTGGATACAGAAAAAGTAGCCAATGAGCTTGGCCGGGCAGATTCAGGTGGTAAATCCTGTCTCTGACTGTAACAGGGATGAGGGTTTTTACTCCGTAGTGTAGTGCAACCCTGGCCTTCCTCTCGGAGTCCCTGTGCCGCCATTAAAGGATATCGGATCGCCGTACACTAATGTGGATTAAAATGACTTAAAACCTCTCAGACGGTCAACGTAGGGCTAGAGAGGGTAGATATTATGTGTGGATGTGTGCACTCCTGTCCACACGGAGCCCGGGAGCGGTAGATATGCAGCTCTCCACCAAGTAGCAGACGCTCGACTTCGGGACCGGGGGAGGTGGAGAAGCTGAGCCGCTGTTGTGGTTGAAGGCACGGCGGGGTGTAAACACGGGGAAGAGGAGGTAAGGTCACGGCTAGTTGCTACGTGGACTCTGCCAATTCAAGTGACTTTCCTTCTGGCTGTTATGATTCCCGTTTACCTTTTGTGTGCAACCCTGGCTCACTCGCAGTCAAGACAGGCGAACCGGAGAAGGCTGGTTGTAACGTCAGCCGATGCTAATGTTAGCTAACTTAGTTTGTTTGGTAAAACATGACCTGGCTGAACCGCTTCAGTGTGTTGTGCTCCTTTTTATGCCCTGTGTTTTAGAAGGAGTCCGGTTAAAGCTTTTCACTCGCTGCACCGTAGTACGATGTGTTTACTAGTCAGTTTACAATAACAGGTAAATGGAGTTAACTTATGAAAACAATTGATGAATACACTCTAGTTTCAGGGTCGGGCGACGTGTTCCGTAAAGCAATGCACCTTCAAACAGTGATTAAACAACCTGTCTTTAAACAGCACCAGGATGCACATACTAAGCACTGCGGTAGTCTTTTTAACAATTCACCAGCACGACGTGCGACTTTGAGTAGTGTCTCTCATTATTTGAATAATGCTGAATTTCACACGTCTGGTGAAAGGAAAGGCTTATAGAAATCACAGGAATTCCAGACCGCCGAGGTGTTCTATGATTTGCATTTTTTAAAAGTTGTTTACAAAGTTGGTCCACCCGTCCATTAGTCACGCCCATTGCAGTAAGTGCACACTTAACAAAGTTTAGTCTATGAATGGAGCATTTAAATGAAAAAATGGTTCAGCATCAAACATGTCGGTGCATTCTTTATCCCATCACATATATAATCTCACTTAAGTATCTTAAACATATATTGCATTATTTTAATCATGATCATATGCCTGTTGCATGTCTTATCTTTTTATCTATCTATGTCTATTTCTTTATATTTTGTTAATGTTAACATGTAGCTTCAAATGTATGCAGGCTACAGTTCCCGTTGCGTACTAGACGAGACTATTCTGGTACCTGACTGAAAAACGCTACCCTCGTACTCGATTTGATTTACAGTGCCACAAATTAGTGCCGGGTCAAGCACTTGAGCATTTTCTTTTTACATACAAGCCATTCACTTGCTTCAGTTGCCCGACAGTATTTGGTAGAGGCTGCCCCTAAGAAACGAAGGTGCTGTGCAGCTCAACCTGTTTACGGGTGTTCCCACTTGAACATAGTCAAATACTGCCCCTTGTAAAGAGATGCACCTGTGTGATCGAAGCAGCATGGTGCATCTTTTGGTTAAACAACATCTGTTTCCCATAGGGAATCAACAAAAGCACGTTAAGTATCTACTATCTTGTCTTTATAAAATGTCTGATCTCATACGTTTTTATCAAGGATCTTTTACAATTAATATTTGGTAATACAGGACAAAGAATTTAACAACCATTGTATATGCAAATGCCCAAAACTAAAATGCTAACTACATGTAAACCGTGAGTCACAAATTTATATCCATCCTGCTATTCAAGTGCACCATTCAAGTGCACCACCGCTGTACACTAAACCAAGCTGTGCTTCATTCCCCGGGGTCTTAGCGTCCCGCCTGCCTGTGTGACCTCCCGCAGAGAGGACCAGCCGCGCTGAGAACCCCTCTGAGCGGCAGCAAGCCCCTTGCAGCGGCCGCCCGACGATGACAGAGGTCGGCACTAAGTGGGCCTGCGACTACTGCACGTACGAGAACTGGCCCTCTGCGATCAAGTGCACCATGTGCCGCGCTCAGAGGCCCAGCTTGGGGCCCATCATCACGGAGGAGCCCTTCAAGAGCAGCCCCCCTCTGGATGCCGTTCGGCATCGGTGGGACCCCGCGTGCCACAGCAACAGCCCGCCGCAGGGAGGGGTTTCCAGCCTTCTAATCTGCCCGGACTCCAGCGCCCGTCCCCGTGTGCGCATCGCCGACGTCCCCGAGACGCTCCCCAGCAAGTGGTCGTGTCACATGTGCACCTATTTGAACTGGCCGCGGGCCATCCGCTGCACCCAGTGCCTTTGCCAGAGGCAGCAGGGCCAGCATCACAAGGGGCATCGCGCGGGCCAGCCCCGTAGCCCCACGGAGCTGCCCCAGACCTCGGGCTCTGGCTACCGCTCTGCGCCCCCCACCACGCCCACAGACCCCTGCGAGGAGTACAACGACCGCAACCGACTCAACACCCGGGCACAGCACTGGACCTGCACCGCCTGCACTTACGAGAACTGGCCCAAGGCGCGCAAGTGCGTGGTGTGCGACCATCCCTGGCCCAACAGCCTGCCGGCCGAGTCCATCGAGCTGGCGTCGGAGCCGGAGGGCCAGCCGCCGCCCTCCATCCTGAACGAGCGGGAGCGGGACAATCGGAGGGGGGGCGTGGTGGGGACAGTGGGCGTAGTCGGCGGGACAGGGGGCTGCAGCAGCAGTCAGCGGAGGTCGCCACCCAGCCCAAAGCGGGAGTCGGAGGTGAAGATGGACTTTCAGAGGATCGAGGTGGCGTCGGGGGCCGGGATCGGGAGCAAAGAGGAGCTGGAGATGGACTTTAAAAAACTGAAGCAGATTAAGAACCGGATGAGAAGGACTGACTGGTTGTTCCTCAACGCGTGTGCAGGTGAGTGTCCTAAAGTAGCAGCACTGCGTGTGTTGATGGGGTCCAGGCTCTGGTTTGTGTCACACTGGTTGTTTTTCCAGGGCTAGTGTGCTTCCATATCACGCACAGCTAGCTGGCCTGTTTACGGACCGCACCAGGTGTAGGTGGAAGTGTTTATGTTGTTCTGCCTCACATACTAGAAATGCTTGCCCTAATTGTGGGCTGTAAATATAGTTTGTTGCTCAAGTTCGCTGTCCTCATAACTCCCTCCCATCACCACAAACATAGGTGTGATATAGTCAGTTTCAGGGGTACTTCACAGGCTTTTTAAAATAATAATTATTTGTATTCAAAAATTTTGTTTATTTGTTTCAAAAGGTATTTTTGACTGGTGCAACCATTCCATGCCTATATAAAGCTGTGAAATATAGGTCTCTAATTTTAGCAAAAGGATCGTGCAGCCATACGTCCTTTTAAATTTCACAATAATAACCCGATGCTCTGACTATCCTGTGCCTTAACCTCCGTGAACATCTAACACAGAATAACATATTGGATCATCTTAAGCCCAACCGGATAAGTACTGGCTTTTACAGTCATCAACATAGTTTTAGAAAGGAGAAAAAGTCAACAAAACCACAGGCCTATGGACAAACAACTATTAAAGACGCCAGTGTACGCACGTTGCGAAATTGTTCTTTCTATAGACTGTGAGCTAGTCCAAGCCAAACCGTCCTCTCTATTGCGTGTGACCCTAGCTTACCCTCGCAGAGGCCAGGCCCTATCAGGTTGTATGGGCGGAGGGCCTCTAATGACTGATGTTATTATCAGTATGCCAATAGGGTCCTGAGTCCCCTTGCCTCCTATCTTTGTTCATGGTCATAAAGGTGGCGGAGACCCCCTGTACAGGGCATGGAGGTTTCCCTCTCCAAACACACGCACACACGTGATCACGCACACGCACCCAGGTTAGTAAACATAGTCCACTGCCCCCCCCGCCGAAGGATCTGCTGTGCTATAAATGGCATTGTGTGGTGCAGTGCAAGCTTAAAATAAAGAAGGTGTGTGAGTGTGAGACGATAGCCAAATGATGGTGTTGTGTCACATAACGATAACTCTGCTGTGTGGATTTTAATCGCTGTTCTTCTCAAACCACCTAATGCATCACCAAAGCACATGCAAAGATAACCACTTATTTGCTATTTTTTTCATTGATGGGGCTTTCTCAAGTTTGTGGTTGTGTGTTGTGCACTCATAGGTTGACCTTCACTTCCCCCTTGAGAAACAAAGAACTGAAGCCCTTTCATTTTGATTGAGAATAATTTGTGTAACATTGATCCCGGTAAAGCCAATCATTTGTCAAACGAGTTGCCCCTAAGCCATGGGGTATGCTGTTTTCTATATTTGGCATTGCACAATTGAAAACACGGTTGAAACTATTTAAATCGAAAAACATTTGTATACGGCAACTAAAAAGCCACTCGGCATTGGAATTTGGAATCGTACTGTTGTTTCTGTGGCGACAAACTCAGATTGCAGATCAGAGGATCAGCTCACGTGCGGGAACTCTCTGTGGTACACGATCACAGATTCCCATCTTTAACTGTCGAGAAGCCTTTTTGCTATTGCCTTGTTATTAGTTAAACAGCCCTTCAATGAAACACACAGGGGACTCTGTATGTGTGATCGCCTGAGGGAGAATTCAAGAGAGTATCAAAAGAGTATGTTTACATTGGTCTCCGTTGTACTGATGAATAAAGACGGATGATGGGAGGGGTAATAAAAAAAAAGAGATTGTCTTCTAAGCAGATGTGCCTTAACAATGTGATGCTAAAACAATATAACATTCAAAATATAATATTAGTGTTTTAAATGCAGGCTGTTTAATTCTAAGCTCTGGTTCCGATTGGCTCCATACCCTCTAATGCAGCCTCTCTGTAAGGGGCAGGCGGCGCAGATGTAGACACAGTCATGCAACAGACGGATACTCCTCTAAGGCTGGGCCATAATACCATCCAGCTGGCATCCTGCCTTCCCCTCTGCCCCGAGACACTCACTCAATCAGGCCGGAAGGCCGTGCACTGACTGATTCTGCACCCGAAATCCTGTCACTTAGCGTGGCCCTCCTATGCCTTTCAATGCACCTAAAAAGACCTGACAACACTGAATGTAAGCGTTGTTGGAGAGGCTGTTTTCTTCTCTGTTAATCTGGGTCAGGCCTGTGTTATTGCCCCTGCCGGTGTCCTTGGAGGAGCTGCCGCGGCTGTCATTTTGATGGCAGGTTCGTACTAGTCGTGCGATCAATCAAACACCAGAGATACTTCTGTGTGGACGTCAGCGGGCCTGCCGTGCCCCCGGTGGTTCATTCTGTTCCTGTGAAAGGAGGGACTCTGCTGGCTGTCGGTCAGATTTAGTCTGGATGAAGGCAATATAGCCGTGATGAGGCCGAACGGCCAAGGATGTCTGTTAGCAGAGATTTGTTTTGTGTCAGCGTTTAGCTTACAGCTTCTGTCTCCTGCCAGTTATTGTGTAGTATTAGCCACGCGGTGCTGAGTCAGAATCATATTTCACATATTTGTTTTAATGTAGTTTTTAGGGGACATTTTAGTAATTAATAAATAAATGCCTATTAAACCAATAGGCTTAAAAGAGCTGGAGAGGAGATGCAGCCTATAGAAACCAGAATTTGGTTGTAATTTGTTAAAAGTTCCATCACCATCCGTCAGCTAATGGTGAGTAAACAATTAGTTTGAGAGTATCTGTTCCGGCTGACTGCAGGCCTGCCTCTGAATGATCATTGTTGTTGAAGGCTGCTCGTGGCTAATTTCTGATCAGGGAACCTTTCCCTCATTGGAAAGAGAGGGGGGGGGGGCACACAGCACCTTTTTAAAATGTTGTCCTTTAAGCATTATGAGCGTTATCAGCCCTAACCAGCTAATGCAAACTATGTCTAGTTTCATGTCATATTTCTAAGAATTCAAAATGACTATTCAAAGTCTTCCCAGCGGTCAATGTGGGAAGCTTCTGTTTCGTTCATCCATTCTACTGAACAACCTAAACCAACCATTACACACTAATATGTCCTCAGCTAGCATGGTGGTTATTTCATTTGACTCTTCTCAAGGTCAGTTGGAATGCGTAGAACGCAGAAAATACCTCAAACCTCACCCAAGTATCAAAGATTTAGTTGAGAAGCGAACGTTTGACACTTCTACACGTGTACTGTTACTTACGTAACAGTACACGCTTCCATATTTCCATATCTTTGGTGTGTAGAATACTTTCCCTTCTTGGTCTCGGTCCATTCCTGAAAGAGCTCTATATGCAGAGTAAAGTAACAGAGGGCAGACATGTCCAACCCCGCACTAATGTGTTGTTAGTGTTGTGGGGAGTGGCTGTGCTCATTTCCACATTTCTCTAAGCCTCTATGATCTGGTTTCTCTTCGCAGAGTCCTCCCACTCGGTTTATGTCTCTTGCTCCCACTCTCTCTCCCACACTCCACAAGAGAGAGTGTGTGGACAAGCAGATTATGCAGCTAAAGTGATGTGTTGTGTGTGGTGTGTGTGTATGTGGCAGAGTGTGCGTGTGTGTGTGTGTGTTTGTGTGTGTGGTCCTTTTTGAAGCTATCACAGAAGCTCAACTGCAAAGAACTCTGTTTAATGTACCAGTGAACACAGAGGAACGTAAATGGCAGAAATGGAACTGGCAGTTATTGGGAAATTACTGTTGTCATGGAAGTGTTTTGTTAATTGGTCTTTCTTTTTTTTGGTTGACTGCCTATTCATACCCTCAATTTGCCCTTTTTTTTTCATTTTATTTGGCTGACATTGTCAGCCATGTTGATGGCAAAAAAATAATAATGCAACGATGCCAGAATGTGACCAAGAATCCTAGTCGTGGATGCCGTGATGCTTCGACAGGCTCTGCCATTATAGCCCTGTCATGTATTAATAACACCTTCAGATACACAACATATTTTCTAAGAGGGCCACCTTCACAAACTAGGCTACTCTCAGCATATTTAAGTTTCCACTTCCTTCTCAATGCGTCCTGTCTTAACCTCTTTATATTTGTCCCCACTTCAATCCCCCTTTCCCCCCCCCCCCCCAGGTGTGGTGGAGGGAGACCTGGCGGCGGTGGAAGCCTACAAATCGTCTGGGGGCGATATCGCGCGGCAGCTGACGTCGGACGAGGTGCGACTGCTGAACCGGCCGTCGGCGTTCGACGACGGCTTCACCCTGGTGCACCTGGCCATCCGCTTCCAGAGGCAGGACATGCTGGCCGTGTTGCTGACTGAGGTCAGCGGAGGGGGGGGGGGGGGGGGGGTCGCTACTAATGCGGAGGTGGTCGCTGCTAATGCAGAGGTGGTCGGGGGGAGTCCTCTGACATGAGAGTCGTTTAAAAATGCCAATGTTTGAACAAGAATATACCGTTTCTGTAGATCATGCCTGCCGTTGTTTCTAACGGAAGCCCTCTGCTTTCTCGGGGGCATCGGACACATGTGTTGGTACCCTTGCAAGACTAAATCTAAGCTCATCCATGGAACTTGGTTTTGTGAACAAGCTTCAGCGTCACCTGCACCCCCTTGTTGAAGTTGCAGGAAGCTAAAGTGCAACTTGTGTCTATCCCGTTTCGAAAGAGGCACTTTCTATAAGGCTGTGGCAGGGCTTTCAGAATCCCTCCCTCCGCCCTTCAATATGGTTCTAAATATGGTTTTGATAGGCTGAATATCTCCACAGGCGCTGACGGCTTTAATAAGCGGCGACGGCTGTAACCGCTTTAATATAGTGTGATGGCTTCGACAGCTTTCATACAGTGTGATGCCTCGACAGCTTTCACACAGTGTGATGTTGTGGACTGCTTTAATATAGTGAGGCGGCCGCAATATGGGCCCTGCGTTCCTGATGATGCAGCTTTCGGTGCGAAGACTAATTTGCAGCCTTAATCCCTTGAGTTCCGCAGGAACACAATACAGCCGTCACAAGGGCATCGATGTAGTCGGGGAGGAAGACGAATTGGTATTCTGCCGTACGCTCCGTCGGGCTCTGCTTGTTAGCCACAATGCAAACACCGTGGCTGGGGTTCCGCTCGTCAATAAATACGACGGGGCAGAGTAAGTCCTATGCGCATTAAAGGACTCCCCATTCGTACAGACCTTACTGGGCTGGGGTGCAATGCTGTCATAGACATTTGAGTCGGGATTGGTTTGTCTTCCAAATCAGAGTGGAAGCTTTGTGTATTGTGATGGGTTTCTGTTCAATCAAAAGTGTGTGTGTGTGTGTGTGTGTGTGTTAATGGCCTCTGGCTTATCAGAGGGGTCAGCCAGGGGTTTTCTGGCAACATGAACCATTGACGGCAGAGATCAAGTGTGTGAATACCTGAACTCTGCCCAAACAGTATAACCTACAGTTATAATTTAATCATCAGGGATGATATCTTATTCTTAAAAAATATAGACAAATCTTGATAACGCTTCTTCTTCTTGATGGCTTAAATGAAAGCAGCTATCACCTTGTGTTGGTGCTGATGAAATCGATTGGCGGTTCAGCCACCATCTCCTCCTGTCTGAATCAAATGAGCAGACATTGGTCTCATGACACGTTTTCATCTGTTCTGTCTGCCTGATCAGTAGCAATAGCTTAAGAAGGTCCATGTTGTTCAAGGGATCCTTCCGATTATCCCGTCCTGTTTTAGCTTTTCCCCCTTCAAGCCCTGATACCATAGACGGGGTAAGACTGCTGTACGAATGAACTTTAACTGAATGTGAATTATTTAACAATATTCTTGCCTTCTAGACCACTGACCTGTTCTGCGCCTCTCCTCCGCCTGTCCCCCTCCCCAGGTGTCCCAGCAGGCGGCCAAGTGCATCCCGGCCATGGTGTGTCCCGAGCTGACGGAGCAGATCCGCCGCGAAGTGGCCGCCTCGCTGCACCAGCGCAAAGGGGACTTCACCTGTTACTTCCTGACCGACCTTGTGACCTTCACCCTCCCAGCCGGTAGGGTCCCCGGCACCCCTAGACCCCCGGGCGTCCTGCTCCTCCAAACCCTGTCCTGTGCAGGTGTCCCCCACCCCCCCCCCCCCCCCAACCTCAGCTCGAGACATACAACGAAATCAAAGCAACGAACCATGGGACACATCAGCGGCTGACATCTTGGTTGTTCATGAAAAACGCCTCAACGGCACTCCTATAGTCCTTATGTCATCGTATCGTACCCAACCCATATTCGATAAACGGTTGTGATTTGCCCGCCCCGGACGATGTCTACTGGTCTGAATGGGAGGGAAGCCAGACGCATGAGGCAGAGCAACTAAAACATGAGCTCGCAGAATTGTCTGGCTACGGGCAACCGCACACGTGCTCCTTCAAAGGATGACTTTGTAATGCCATTATTCTCTTACTTTCTATTCAATCATCGTTGCTTTTATTTGACGTTTTTTTTTCCATGCTCTGCATACTAGTCGCTCGACCACCAAATACCTGCCGACTGCGTTGACCTTCCAATGAGGCGTTTGAATGCTGGATTTGATTGGATTACAGACCTGCTTGTGGTTGGAATGCGGGGAAGTCAGAACGTGAAGGTTGGCAGTTTGGCGAATGGCCCAGAGCCAAAGGCAGACACTGCCTTTTAGTGTTTGCATATTCCTCCCCCAACCACCTAAACTGCTGTACACAAACGGCACCTGTCCCTTGCCTGTTGACACAGTAGTCTTCGCTGCAGCTCTGATTATTGTGCAGTATTGCAAGGCTTTTGCATTGCATCCAATGCCGAGGCTTATTGTTTTAATTTTCACTAGGAACAATGGGGATTGTGTTTTTGAACTCTCCGGTTGGTAGAGAGGGTAACTCCGCTGCTAGCGTTACTGTGTTGTGCACATGTCGTCGGAACAATGCGGAGCTTGGAAATCTGCCACCATAGAAAGACACTCTGTTCCACAAAGTCAATGCCTTCATTTATTTAAGCCGAATAAATTGCCGCCGTTGTCAAGCAATGAGCAGCAATGTCAGTTGAGAAGAACAACAGGCTTATTTTTGGCTTTGATAACCGGCAGGGTTGAAACCATATACACTCGTCTGTCCAGATCTTGTTTAGTGGCCATCCCTGTGGGTCTTTTCCCTGCTGCTTTTCTAATGGTAGAAACATATAATAACAAGGATAATGATGACGATTATGTATAATAACATTTTATGCAAAAGTATTTATAATCCTTCTGTGTGTTCACAGACATCGAGGACTTGCCCCCCCCGGTTCAGGAGAAACTGTTTGACGAGGTCCTCGACCGAGACGTACAGAAAGGTGACATTTCAATTATTTAGCAGGCACACATTTGGCTGTCGGATGTAGGCCGCCGTTGAGTCAGGACGTGGACCGTGGCAGTACACGTCTTGACCGACTGGCGACTGCCAGAGGCCCATCTCCGGAAACCGGAGCGCGGCCATGGAACCCTGTTGGCCGGCGGTACGGAGGTGCTGGGGGTACTATACACGGGCAGACATGCGGTGTAGCGTTACAGGTGTTGAGTCCTGCTCCCCCCCCCCCCCCCCCCCCCCAGCACAGGCTTGTCTTCCTGACAGCCATTGTGTGTCTCTTGCCCATGTGGGTCACTTGCCTTCATTAACGCTAATCAAGCTGATTGGGTTGAAGATATTTCCCTGATTTCTGTACGTGTGACCTTGTCGAAACTATCCGCTCTCCTTTCATATGCTTGGGTTCTGGACACGCAACATGGGTGATCTCAGGTCATCTTACAGCCCCCCCCCCCAGACACCAGATAGAATGACACGTGCAGGTGGAGCACATACTGTACTGACCTACAATTGCCTCCACCCAACCATCCCGTTGTTGTGTTCCAAAAGTATAACCTTTTTTTAAAACGTAGCTGTTCCGGTCCTTTCAAACACTGATCTCCTTCAACCAGGATTCCGCAATCCTATCAGTAGATATCGATCATTGTTATTTATCCCTTGTGTTATTGGTCCAGAGCTGGAAGAGGAGTCCCCCATCATCAACTGGTCCCTGGAGCTGGGCACGCGGCTGGACAGCCGGCTGTACGCACTGTGGAACCGGACGGCCGGGGACTGCCTGCTGGACTCTGTGCTGCAGGCCACCTGGGGCATCTACGACAAGGACTCGGTGCTGCGCAAGACGCTGCATGACAGCCTGCACGACTGCTCGCACTGGTGAGGCTCCCTGGAGACGCCGTCCCCGCCACACGCATGGAGGCCGCCGTGCGTTTAATTGGGTATTTTTGGAGCTTCAGAGTAAAAGCGTGGTTCACTTCAGTCGCCCATGTTAAGGCTCCGCACTAGAGAGTGGTAGCGGGCTGAAATCTGGGTTTCTAATTGGTGTCACCTGGGAAGGACGTTTCCCTGGTAACGTGATTGGTTGATGCGGTTATAATTGGCAGCATGATAACATGTATTACGCCCTGGAGCCCACCATGGTGAGGTTTAGTAGGGGGTAGGGTTTTTGCCCTGGGCCTCCTCTTGCTGCTTAGCTTGTTACTTACCAGGGAGGACAGGGGTTATCTTGATGTTTAGACTTTTCAAAGATAAACATTTATGCCAACTCCAAGAAAGTGGTCCTTCAGGTTGTATATGAGGGATAATTTCATCACTTTGAATGAGAGACTGCAAACATTGGACGTAATGTGACCCAAAGTTGGCTCAAAGCAAAGCCTTCTGCACATGTTTTGATTATGCTGGTCCCAGTTAAACAAATAATATACAAAGCGAGTCTGTGTTTACTCCCTAGAGTGACAAGTGGGTTTCAACTGTGTCCATCTCGCCGTCTACTGTGGAACCCAAATATAGTGTGTTTGTGTGTGTGTGTGTGTGTGTGTGTGTAGGTTCTACACGCGCTGGAAGGAGTGGGAGTCTTGGTACTCGCAGAGCTTCGGTCTGCACTTCTCCCTCCGGGAGGAGCAGTGGCAAGAGGACTGGGCCTTCATCCTCTCGCTTGCCAGCCAGGTACACACACACGCACATGCATGAACAGAAACATTGCACACACCCACACAGACATTAACACAACATGCTAATTTGCATACAAACATGCATAATCAAGGACGCTCATTTTTATGAACACACGCACGTAAAACTGCACATGCACAAAAACACACCCACACATATGCTTGTTTATTTGCACACACACCAGTGTTTCCCCTCTATGCACCTAGCAGCGGCTTACTGCCTATGCTGAAATATGACCGCCGCTGCTGAATTATTTATTTTTTTAACGAGGCTCCTTCTTAAATCATGGGATTCTTAGTCCCATGAACTATGGCGTTAAACTGTAAGTCTGGGGAAGCTTAACCCTCTCTCGGACGCCACAGTCTGCTCAGACAGAGCTCCACACAAAGAGGCCTTTACCTGGTTTAGTGTTTTGTAGAGGCAAATACCGAGGATTTGACCCCAAGATACAATAAGAAATCTGCAACAAAATGGAGTATATTATGATGTTCACGATCATATAAAGACATATTACTACATTTAAAGTAAAGCAACAAAAAAGTGTTTTGCGATTACTGGCTCTTTAAGAATGTGCAGCTAGCCAGCCGCTAGCCAACACCCGGTGGATGTAAGCTGTCACCCAGTGGGTGCGGCTCAAACTAGCTTGTTGTCAAATCACATTTTCAGAATTTGCCAATTTTCAGTTTAACAGACTAGCTAATCGAAGGAAGTAAGAGAACTGATGACTTGTGTCGAGGAGGCGGTCATCTTTGTAAAGTTAGGGGGAGGGGAGGGAGTTCTCTGCTGTCTGGCAGCAATGGTTTGAAAGGGGAGCAAATGGATACACAATTTTGTAGAGATATCAAGTTTTAAGTTGGTTTTACACATTGCCAAATGCAATTTAATTCAATGCGTTTTGATACAAAGGCCTCAGGGGCCCTGCTGGGGCCGGTGCAGACATGCACTTGCGAGGGGAAGAGTGGTCCACCTCCGATCCTGCCAGGCCATCCAAGGGGAAGCACTTCGCGCACACACAAACACGCACACGTTTATTTGCACAAATGCACCATGCATTTCTAAAGACACAGGTGAACACAACAGTCACTGTGTTACAGCATGTCATTAACCGCGAGTCATTAACCATTAATGATAAAGAAGCTCCGTTCCCGTAGCCCTTACTCTTAAGTGCACGTGGGCCGTCGTTAGTGCTCCTGTGCACCCTCGCCGTGCACTCACACTCAGTAATCACAAACTATGGCTACTCAGGAGTACATTTTATGTCAATTAACTAACACTTATTGAATCCGTTATATCTCAATGCTTTATTGAGTGCTAAATGTGTATTTCAAATGAATCGCTTCGTAGCAAATCTGCAACAGAAATCTGTCCTCAGAGTACTTCTGAATTGACTTGTACTTTGTGTGTTGTGTTGTCTTCTTAACAGCCCGGGGCCAGCTTGGAGCAGACCCACATTTTTGTTCTTGCGCACATTCTTCGAAGGCCGATCATCGTCTACGGAGTGAAGTATTACAAGAGTTTCCGCGGTGAAACACTCGGCTACACGCGCTTTCAAGGTACGCATCCGATGGCTATCTCGTGGCATTTGTCTTCTTCTTTTCTCGAGGTTGCGTCGGGCCGGGAATCTCGTAGCGTAATTTACGTTTGATCCAAGCGCCGATTGTAGTCTAGACATGGTTGACATGAGGGCCCCGCCATAGCATTTACATCAGTGTCTTACTGCTCATCTCAACTCTGTCTCTGTCTTAAACAATTAATGTTGGCCTATGGGAGTGCTCTCTGTGTCTGGATACCCGACATAGCAGACATATCAAAAGGACCTCATTTGGATCAGTGGCGCCGGCTTGATCAGAGCCGATCAATCCAGTGACTTGCAATGATTAAAAAAATACCTTCCTGGATCCTGTGACTTCTGCATACTTGGCTCCACAAAACAATCCCTCTGTGTCCGGGTCTGTACCAGAGGAAGACCAGGCATTTGAGCAAACCCCTGCCTCTGCAAAACAAACTGTGTTTGTGTTTACGGAGAACAAGAGAGACTTGTTCTTTTCTTTGTTCTTGCGTTGTCTTTGCGATGTTCCAGTCGTCCCATCCATTAGAGAACATGTGTTAGGCATGAAGCCCTGCGACTCTGCAGGCAGAGCGGTCTGCTTTTAATTTGCCTGCTAGGGTTTAGCACCAAGGGAGGATGAAAGTATTGCCGTAGAAGGGGCGGCGTGTTGTGCTTGCACTCCTCGCTCCCCCTCCACCCTGAGGTTGGGAGCACTGTGGTGGGAGTTGCCGGGGGACGTGGGGGGGGGGGCGGCAGCGCCAAAAGAATAACACTAAACCCAGGCCACCCATAATGGAAGGGCATGTTGAAACGGTCGCCAGGTGATCCCATTGACAACACAAAGGGAGACTGTTGGGAGCGGAGCAGAGGGTGGAGCTGCCACTTTTGCCAAAGCCTTGGGCCCTCCAGAAAGAAGTGGAAGTCATGAGATCAGAGGTTTGCCAAGAGGCCTCAGCTGCAGAGAGCGGAGGGAGCGTTCGTTGAGTCCCTGGTGTGACTCCCATGTGTCCGCGGCCCCTCCAGGTGTGTACTTGCCCCTGCTGTGGGAGCAGAGCTTCTGCTGGAAGAGTCCCATCGCGCTGGGCTACACGAGGGGGCACTTCTCGGCACTGGTGGCCATGGAGAACGACGGCTTCGACAATCGTGGCGCGGGCGCCAACCTCAACACGGACGACGACGTCACCGTGACGTTCCTGCCGCTTGTCGACAGCGAGAGGAAGCTGCTCCACATTCACTTCCTCTCTGCACAGGAAGTAAGGATCTGGCGTTGTCGGGGTTGTCATGGGTCTGCAGTCAAAGCTGGACCGTGGTTTAACTGATTTGTAGTATTTTTAATCGATGGGATCTATAGGGGCGGGGGGGCTGATGAATTTATGTCAGCATAAATGTCTAGTGAGTGAGAACCAATATCTGTAAAATTATGGAAATAAGAGGATGCTATGGCAGTTAAGGAAGACTTTCTCTTAAAAAACATAAGACAATACATAACCCTAATTATCACACTCAATAATTGATCTGACATATGTATGCATAAAATGCTACAGTAATAATAACAGAAAATGTTCTTTATTAATCCCAGATGCGAAATTCGGGTGAAATATTAAATAGAAGATATTATAATAACAAAACACAAGGTTTAAAGATACTGTAGGTAGGATTTGAGGTGTAAATAGAGCAAAAAACAGCAGAAGAGAATTAAAAAACGAGACCCCCAACCAAACGCCCCCCCCCTCTCTCCGCTCCCTCCCTACGTTTCTCCACCATTGAGAAGTGTTGCATCTATTCCACGTACCTGTGATTGACAGGCTGTCTAAAATCTAAATTGGCACACACTTAGCCCGGCGCAGTCGACTAGCAACAAATATTCTCAGTCACGGTGTATTCACTCACTAATAGCTGACCGATGGTTAGGCCAGCAATTACACTCAAATAAGCTCTGACCTACAGCACACTTTTAATCAACATTGCTAGGTCAAAAAAACAACCACTGTATACGTTCCTATCTCAAACATGGTGTGCACTCCCTCGTCCAACCAGATGGGGAATGAGGAGCAGCAGGAGAAGCTGCTACGGGAGTGGCTGGACTGCTGCGTGACAGAGGGCGGCGTCCTGGTGGCGCTGCAGAAGAGCTCCCGCCGCCGCAACCATCCGCTGGTCACCCAAATGGTGGAGAAGTGGCTGGACGGCTACCGGCAGATCCGGCCCTGCGCCTCCCTGTCGGACGGGGAGGAGGAAGACGACGACGACGACGACGACGAGTGACACAGCCAACCCCGTCTCCCTTCCCCCTCTACTTTATTTTTCGGATTTTGATTTTGTTTGCTATTCCTTTCCTGACACGGAAAAACTGTGAAAAGCCTTCAGGAGAGGCAGGAGGCAGGGATCCCCCCCCCTCCCCTCTCTTCCTCCCCCCACACCTACACAAACCCTCTCACCGTCCCCTCCTTCTGGAGGATACTCACACACACACACACACACACACACACACACACACACACACACACACACACACACACACACACACACACACACACACACACACACACACACACACACACACACACACACACTCACTCTTGATGTGCTATCCGAGGGTTGAGGCTGGCAACATGGCGTCACTGCTGCAAACCAACCCACCTGGACCTGCTGATGACGAAGAATAAAAGGGTCCCAGTTTACGAATGTTGAACCAACGGTTCTGGTTTTCAGTTGTATCAAAGAAAGGTCTTTATTAATAGATGTTTAATGCATGCGGTTGTTTAAGAATTACAGTTGTAAGGATTTATACCAGCATCAATTCAACTCAAATACTTTATATAAGTTTGTAATTGGCACTGACAAAAACAAGCACATTTCCGGATAACGTTCCTATTTGGATGTGTTTCCCCTGGTTATGGAGTTGGTTGATTTACCCTTCTTGTTTTTGGACGGGGAGCAAAGCAACAGCATATCGGTGGGTCAGATGGCCTTTTGGAGAACGATTGTGTTATCAAATACATAAGACTTTATTACCAAGCACTGCACATTTATTACTAAAATAATTTATATATAACAGCTTGAATCAAGGTCATATATATGAAGCTGTGGGAGAGGAGGTCGGTGCCTTCTCCAGTCCGAGCTACCTAGTCACTAAGGTTTAGTGCACACACATACACCCACATCGTTTGGGTTTTGAGTTGTATTCAGTTTACCCTTCTGAAGTTGCTAAGGAAAGTTGAGTTGTGTGTTTGTGTGATTTTTATTTTTATTTTGCTCCAAACTTACTCTTATTTATTGTGTGAAATCCCTTTGGAGCTACTAAGAGTTTTGGATTAATGAACTTTTATTTTGTCTGTTATTCTTTGGATCGCGATGAAGACATTTTATGTTGCACAGAAACATAGTAGCTGCAGTGAAGAAACAAGGATGACCATCGGTGAAAAGTTTACCTTATTTTTCTGTGAGTAATTCTTTCTTCTTTAGTACCTCATTTTCAATGTTTGATTCTGGTGCTCTCTGCAGAATTTGTGTGTGAGAATGAGACATTATGTATGTCAAGCATCAATCCGGAAAAACACTTTTGGCTCATCACCACCTTCCCTGTTCTTATGTGTTGCTTTCTATCTCCACATGTGGTCGAGTTCATGTTCATAACACATGTGTTTGCTTTATACACTGTCTAGTGTATTTCTGTAAAACAAAACAAAAAAAAGGAATTCTCATCAAGGTCCCTGTTAAGACTGCAACCTATAAAACCAAAGTTGGGAAAAAAATACATCCCATGTGTTTGTCGTGAATTATGTTTTCATCGTTTTATTTTGTTTATTCTTGCCATGCTGTACTGTATCTGTTTCATTCTAGCCCTACACGTTCTGAGCATCAACTCTATGTTGCTTTGTATTTATGCAACAGTTGCAGCTGTGACTATGAGGGTTTGTGGATTTAGGCCTGACCTCACTACAGTGTATTGCAAAGGATAGGCAAAAAAGGTTCAAATATAATAAAAGGAAAAACCTTTTTGAAAGTCCATGTCTTCCCTGATATTTTCGAAGTGTTGTCTATTGTTGGACTGAAAGTGGAACACAACCATGACAAAATGCTACGGTTAGTATTAAATTGTGCTGCCCATTTGGTTCTAGCACAATCTAGTGGCCAGTCTAATCCACGACACCTACAAAAACAAGGGTAAATTGAAGGTGATCGCTTTTTTTTTTTGTGGCATCTTACATACGCAAAAGCCGTAGCGAAATGTGTAAAGAGTAGGCTGTGGAATCTGGCAACCCACGCCAGTCAGTCGCTTCCTTTTGGTTGCTGCTAGAACAAGCGGTGGCTTGGGGTGTTGCTGCTGTTTCAGGGACAACACATTACAATTTAATGCATGGGGATACCGGAGTCTGCATTCCACCAGTGGAGACATAAATATGTATTGAAAGTATCCTATATGTAGTCGAAAAGTGACATTTTAAATGTGGTGCTTTTTTGAACGAGATAAGGCAATAAATGATTTATTAGGGATTGTGGATTGTAAACCATAATCCCCTGCAATGCTCAGCTCCGCAGGCCACTCCCACTGTTGAACTCAATGGTTGAACTCCGCCCATCAATCTATCAATCAAGGATTCTAGAGTCGAGCTCCAATGAGTCCAATCTACCCTACCTGCAAATCATTTCACACAATTTGCGTATCTTTCGAATTGTCGTGCAATTGCATGGTACCGGGATGCCCAGCCAGGACTAGGAAAATACACAGTACATTTTCATAGATTACCCAAAGAGTTGGAGTTGTGGCTAAGGGGCTATCAATAACCCGAAGTTTGGAGAGGACACAGCCATTGAAGCACTGAAAAATCAGACGGTGTGCAGTCTACATTTCAAGCCGGAAGACTTCGAACCCAACCCCTTAGGAGTGAAGAGACCCGCGCTTGTGAAAACCGCAATTCCGTCGACATTTATCATTCCAAATGATGACAACGAACAGACAGCAACGTCTTCTAAACGCATTTGCCTGGAGGTCAGACTCTTTCTGACTCGACTCTATTAGCAGGCTAGCGGCTACTGAGAACACACACTGATCTGCCGTACAAAGGGAAAACGCAGTAACTACATATTTGGTCAAGACTGGTAATGGACTTAGAAACATATCCCGTGTTGTGTCAAAGTTTCGTGGCTCAACTGTGTCCCGTTTCAGAGAAAACACTGTTAAATTTGCAGTAACTACAAATTCCAACCTTTTACAAAGGCAAAACGCAGCAAGTGACGTTAAGGCGTTCTACCTTGGTAGCGCTACACCAAATTCTGCGACCCACCGAAAAGTGTGACCCCAGGGGACGCAGTTGCATATTTTCTGCAATATGCACGAGTTTGAAGCGTAGACAGGCATGACAAAAACATACATAAAACACAAGATCTCCCCAACCAATTACCTTTTTATTAAAGATGCTTAATTAATGCATTTGATTGATTTGATTAGTATTTTACAGACCCTTGCAAGGGATAGGGCGTTTAGTACGGTCCTTCACCGTTGCTTCTTTACCCATACAAATCTACAGTCAGTGTTAAATTGCGCTGATTTACCTTTGAGCATTTCGTATTATAGGCTACTGTGTAAAACGCTGTTTAGAATTAATATTAGTATCAAGAAAAGAAAGACTCACCGGTGGGGGGAGATTTTATGATTTATTTACGTTTTTGTTATAATCCACACGTGCACGTTGCAGAAAATGTGCAACAGCGCCCCCTGGGGTCACACCTTTCGGTGTAACACCGGAGTCAGAATGCCGCTAGATAGATCGCTGGTAATATCGTAGTATGTTTTGGTCGCTTGTTGTTCTAATGTGTCTGCCTCGCAAACTCCACTCGTCAGCAATGAGGAAGCAAAGTTAGAATTATCTGATTGAACGCAAGATCCCACAGTTCCATGACGTGTGGCTCTTGGAGAAAGGTACATGTTTGCCAAAAGAACATGTTTGACGCGTTGTTGGTGTATTTCCTCCTTTGTCCTGTGGGGGCGGGAGACGCGTTTACACTTCCGGAATTGCACAACACGAAGAAGAAACCTACTGTTTTTGTTTTTAGAACTAAGTGGTCATAAATACATCGATTACACCGCCTGGGACATTGATCGTATCCCATGGTACTCCGCAGACATGATTTCGACGGACGCTCTTGAGCGGAAACGTTAACTTCAGCGTGAAGAGAGTTTTCTTGTTCATTGAGCATTAGCAGCTCAACTCTATAAAATCCTCAAAATCCTCAGGGATTATCTAATTTAACAAACATAACGCTTTTCCTCATGAGGTCTAGCTTGAAGTAAAAAACGTCAGGTTTAATCTCCAGAAATGGTACAGGGGGGCGTGCAGTCAAATACTATGTTACTTTCTGATCATTAAAGGGGTCATATTAAGTATTTTAGCTTCTTTCCCTGACCGGGTGGGTGATATAGGGTTCCTATCTATGTATAAAGTCCGCTAAGTTAAAGGTTGCATAGGTGATTTGCTTTTTTGGCCATTTTTGCAAAATTACTTGAAATCCTTATCATAACCCGCTTACAGCCACTGAGTTAGAAGTACTGACATGAAAATTAAACTTGTCAATCATCTGTGGAACGTGCAGGGCTCGAAAAACTCCAGCCAATCATATCCATTGCCACCGAGTTTCATTGGACAGTAAGTACGTCAATCAAACGGTCGTACTGCACTCCCCCTCCCCCGCGCCCCGCGCGCGACCCCTTCGTGCAGTACTCGTGACCCAGAGCTCGTGACCCAGAGCAAGCTCCTGTTTGTTTTTATCCTGCGGTATCTACTGGAACTAGTTAATCCACATTTGGACCTAGCAGTAGAAGACAATTTCCATGGCAGACAAGACGCCACAATCCCCACCACCACCACCACCACCACCACCACCAGCAAAGAGAAGGAAAACTCTTTTTCAGAGAGTAATTGATAATAAAAACGCTGAAAGAGAAAAACTGAAATCAAGAATAATCCTAGGCGCTGCTTTTGAACGTTGGCGGCAACTGAAGGACGAGAAGGGTCTAAAAACCGATGCTTGTGTGGCGGTTGACCTAGTTTCAAAGTTTATACCGTTTATACTCGGTAATACCGGTGTTGAGACGAGTGTATTACTCGGTGTGAAAATGTCCACACCGCGGCAACCCTAGTGAAAACCAGGACTTCCAATACAATTATATGAAACAAACATACATTTTCTAAAAATAGTATTGATTTATGTGACCGTTTAATGTTTATAACATCTGGTGCAACCATAGCCGCGAGAACGTATTCTCAGCAGGGGGTGCTGGAAAAAAAAAACCCGGCCTGCACTAGACTCGCAACTCGTCACATTGATAAAAAAGATAGATAGCAGCGCAGCTCAATTACACCAGTGCATGCGCGCACAGTCGAACATCGATCGTTGTGTTCACTTCCTTCACACCATGGTTCACATCCAGCTGCTCACAGAACAAGTTTAGCGCACCACCGCTACCCTCACACTTTTTCATATAACCTTTTTTCAGCACTAGGACATATGAGCATTAAATAAATGCTGCGTCTCAACATGCCTTGGACAGCAGCGAGGATGACTCGCTTTGCCACGGGCCGAAACAGTTCGGAGCGACCACAGCCAGAGCGAACACAGCGGGGCAGAGGAGTGTCAGGAAGTCTTTGGTGTACACATCAGTACGGCCTATTTGCACTACTGTTTAGTGGCAATGCAGTGTTTTATTCTATGCCTTTTTATTTTCGTATATTATTTCAATTAATACAATTTATTTATTCATGAAATCAAGATCTGGTCTTCAAATCTTTTTTCCAAATATAGGTCGTATTACAATGGGGTTTGTGTTTATATTCGGACCAATACGGTACAGCGGATGCTCACATGACGTTAAGCATTTCCTGGTGCATAATGTGACGCTTCAGAAACTAAAATCCCGTTTCTCCCCGTTGATACGACAACACATAACCGGCGTTTTCAGAAATCTCCACTTTGGTTTTTAGAAATGATCGTTTTCTGTGATAAGACAGGGCCTCGGACAGGGGGTGTTGCAGCACCCCCAAAACCCCTACTTCCCGCGGTACTGGGTGCAATTTACAGCTGAATGTAGTGCCATGTTGTTAAACGAAAACCTACGCTAGCCTGGCTCGCTCTCGCGCATCTCTGTTCGCGCTCGTGCATGATTGCGCGTCCAGGTACTTGGAATGGGTGGAGTCAGAGTCAGCGTTGAAGGGGAGGGGGTAGGACCATTTGAGTTGTGTATTTTCAAAATCTGCTGGCGTTTCGCAAATCGCGTACCCAACCTTTAAAGTGCGTATTGGAAGTTAATGTTTTTAAAAATATTTATACATAACATTCTCTGAAAATTGCCCTTTGAAATTAAAATGCAGGATTTTATCAGTTTAAAAACGTATATCGGCAAAAATTCCAGTTTTAAAGTGACTATTTTGAGCAAGGCTTCAAAAACCATGTGACACGTCAAACGCGTCATATTACGTAGGAATTGGTAGACGCGGTCGCTGTTGCTGCCTCAGCTCTATGCGTAGTTGTGAGTAGTTACCGCGGTGAGCGGTCTTGTATTTCCCCCCCCTTGTGGTTTTTGGGTTTTTCTAATCGACGAGATGAGGATTTGTATCTGTGGGGGTTGTTCCAACTCTAACCTCCTGTCCGACCATCTCCGATTTCACGGTTTCCCCGATCGAAGAAAGAATGGAGCAGGCTTTCGAGCCTGGGTGCATTTTGTACAGGTGAAGAGAAAGGACTTTTTTTTCACCTCTGTCACTAAATACACGTACATTTGCGCGGCTCACTTTAGACCAGAGGACTATGTTTCCGGGGACATGATGGAGTTCAAGATGGGTTTTCGGAGCGAGAAACGAGTGAGGCTGAAAGCCGGTGTGGTTCCCTCAATTCATGCCGCTGCAGCCGCAGCTTCGGGCTCAGCCACCGGCGGCAGTGAAGATCACGGACCGGTCAGAGATTCAACGATTCGGAAACGTAAACTGTGCACTGTAAGTTTTGTTTTCTGACGTTTATTAACTTCCTACATTAGTCAACATAATGACTTATGGTCAGTATATTTTATTGTAAAGCAGCTTTGCTGTCTTGTAAAATCCATCAGTTTATACTGTAAACATGCTAACATGTTAGCTAGCAACAGCATCCTATTTTATGAAACTTTTATGAAATCATCGTCATTAAAGGCACCCAGTGCAACTTTCGAGGCTTAAAAATAAACATTCAATTTCTAGTCTTTTTTACACGTAGTAAGTTTCAATAACTCCATACCATTACATACCGACATTCAAGCAGCAAAGATGAGACGTCGTTGTGTGGTGAGAACTGATAGAAAATCGATAACAACAACAATGCCGCCATTTTCTTTATTTTTTGTAACCTACAATAAATAAAGCAGGCTTCCAGTCAATGGAAAAATGGCTTCTCCCCACCGGCGATTGTTATTGTTTACGATTTTCTATCAGTTCTCACCACACAGCGACGTCTCATCTTTGCTCCTTGAATGTCGATATGTAATGGTATGGAGTTATTGAAACTTACTACGTGTAAAAAAGACTAGAAATTGAATGTTTATTTTTCATTGAATGTTTACATTAAGTTGCACTGGGTGCCCACAGTTACCCGTTTATAAACCCCATGTTCCTCTGGAAACTGCCGTCTGATGGCAGACACAATGCATGCAGGTAAGGGCTTCCTGATGTGCCTGCCAAGAATTCCATAGGCCCAGCGGACAACCTGCCTGTATGCGGTGTAACGATACTGCCGGGAAACAATATCGACAGTTAAACTTAGTCATCATCATCAAAAAGGGTGATATTGTTAATGGTATTAATAAGGTAAATTACAATAGAAAAAAAATCAATTGAGTTCTGATATTGCTACCAATTAATGTATTTAAATGTTTAATGTTTTCAGTTATATAAAATTGGTAAAGTCCATTTAACATATAAAACAAGTCACAAATTCTGGGGTTCAGCAGGTTTCAAAACCCCAGAATTTGTGACTTGAGCTCTATTTACTTGGTAAACTAGGATCTTTTTATAGTTATTTTCTTAAGGAATGTGGACAACTGAACATACTCGTGTGTACTGGCCTGCAGAGGGCCATGCTCCTGTTTGAAGGCCAAGTATGCTACCTGGAGCACAAAGGGGTTCAGACAGCATCCCTCAAAGCCTGGATGCAGAGTCAGGCATGTTACGTCTGGTCTGGGGTTTAGCGTCTCCACTAGAGCCCAGAAGGGATCCACCTCCCTGCAACACATGCTCTCCTCAGCTGAGCTCATTGGCTGGCATTTCCCACACAAGCACCTATCAAAATGAAATGTGAGGTTAACTTCGCTCGTTTCTTTCAGTTTGATCGCGCACTCTCTCTCGCTCGCCCACCCGTCCGTCCGCCATCCCTCCAGTAGTAGTTATGTATGAGATAGTGTGGAGTTATACATCCTGTAGATTCATATATAATCAAGTACTAGTAAAGTTATGCCTGTTAAATATTGAAACGTGGCCATAATTTGCTGTCATTAGCTAATATTAACTCAAGCTAATGCCAGTCACTCACCAAGACACCTGCCCAATTCTCCACTGATTCTCCTGACACCACAACTCTATCTCCCTCCTATTGCCATGATGTCTCCCCCTATTAGGTGGTTGCTGTTCTCCCTCACGGCTAGCTGGCTCAAAATTGTACGGAAGTGGTCCGAAACTGTTATCCATTGTTGTTATGTTGCCTATGTAGTCTATGATGATTAGAACGTCCGTCTACCAATTCCTACGTCACGCTCGAAAACTAGCGTTTGAGATGCGGAAGTAAAATTGTATCACAAAAACGGCTCAAGATGCCACTTGTAGTGTAGATTTATTAATAAAAACTAAAAAATCGTTTATTCAAATTTTTTTCCTATATGATTCTTCACTGCAGTATCTAACTTCCAATACGCACTTTAAAAGGGTCATATCTACCCAAAAGCGAGTTATCCTCTCCTGAACTTCCTGCCAGGTCCGTTTGCATTTCCCTTCACATGAAGGCCAGAAGTTCCGCCCCGCCGCTAAGGATTTGTGAGGTGCAGTGTGGTGAGTTGGAGAGGCGGACATAGGCGGGATGCACTACCAACGATGAGAAAGAGGGATTATTCTCTAACGAATTCCATCACAGCAACATTAGTTGAGTAACACAGCAACAATCAGTGTTCTGGGGAAAGGGAGGGGGTATCTTCAATCAAGTAACTTACTACCTTCAAGATGGCGAGGGTAAAATGCAATTCCGTTGTCTCTTTGAAAGCAGTTCCTTTTAGCCTGCGATCAAATTCAGAAAAATTGTCATTAATACAATCAGGACCTCCAAGACCAAAATTAAAAATTAAACAGGCTTCTACAAGGGTGGGGATTGCATTCACCCGTGGATTTCCACCAACATGATACGTGAGAAAAAACTGGCTAGCTGGCTGTGAAGAAGCTAATGCTTGCTTCTGCAACCCCTGCCTAATCTTCCACCCCGACGGCCGCACGGCAGACAGCACTGCTTGGGTATCGAAAGGTGTGACAGATATGCATAATCTGTCTAGGAAAATAAAGAAGCATGAGCTGTCAAAAATCCACATTGACAGCTGCTTGAGTTTTGCGGCTATTGGGAGGGTGACCATTGCCACTCAACTGGATAAGGGATGCAGGCTAGCTGTTTGTCGCCACAATGATGAGGTGAGCAAGAACCGACTAATCCAGTGTGTGAAGTTTTGCAGAGTGTTTGAGTAAGCTTTGCGAAGCAAAGATGAGGCTGAGATTAAGACTGGATGAAGTTTTTGATCAGCTCCTAAAAATGCTACAGTGTTCCAGGGCACATCAAAGATGGTGCAGAACGAGCTACTGGAATGTATGCTAGCTTGCTTTAGGCAAGGCAAGGCAACTTTATTTATATAGCACTTTTCATGCACAAGGCAGCCTCAAAGTGCTTTAGGATCTCTGTATGAGTTAATCATCTAGCAAATTGTTGCTGTCTTTTTTAATGCACCTATTGAATGGGTCACCTTAATCATTGCCCACCTGAGGTTATTTTCAGGAGCCGGCACTCATGGTGAGTTGTAAGGTGTTGTGCATAAGTTGCAAAATTTGTATTCATAGACTCAATTTGCCTCTAGTCACGACCGGACGCAGTTACCGGACACCACACCATTCAAGCCCGTTTCCACGATGCAGGATGCCAAACTGACCCCCCACACACCGTCTCCGTGGGTACACAGACGTGGGTTTCTCCACACGGGGTCTCGGATGGGACACAGCCTTACAGAGGTATAGGGCGTCCATGGAGAGGCGAAGCTATATAACACAGACATTAAAAGTGGATTTATTTTGAGGCACAGTACATGGAGATACTGTGATGTACTGAACTATTTATAATATATCTGGACTATAGGAAATACAGTGCATTTTGTAGTTTAGTTTCTATTTTCTATTGGTGGATTTCATATGTCGTGTTCACTTATCCCTTGGGGTGATGTTGGAGCACACTCATGTATTTATTTTCCTTTTCATCCTATGAACAGAGGCAACGGTGGCTTGTCCCAGAGTGGGCCCTGAAACCATGTCCGGTTTCCGAGATCTCCCACTGTCTCCCTCCCCTATCGGAGCCCCAGTTTTCAGTCCGAGCAATAGACTTTGTATGGAGATGGAAGTGGAAGTCCCTATAACAGAGTTCAAAGTGGAGCCCCTTGACTCATCATCTAACCCCGGCAACTCTGTTGTGAAAGAGGAGCCAGACAGTTTGTATGTTCCGTATTTGTACGACATGATTTATCAGCATAGATTAAGATTACTGTTGGAAATCAAATGCAAAATTGTGTGGTTCTTTCTGTTGTGTTGGGTTTGGACTAAGGGCCACGCATGACAATGCAAAATACATAGTATTCGAAGGCTGCCTCAGAGAGCTGTTCGACAGCTGCCCGGTGTGCAGGGGACAGTGTGAGGTCCAGCGGCGACGCCGTGGGACCTACGTGGCATTCAGTCAGCATTGCAGACACTGTCGTTACTCAAGAGGGTGGCAGAGCCAGCCCATTGTTGGAAGCACCCCCCTCGGCAACCTTCAGCTTTCAGCTGCCACATATCTTACTGGTGCATCCTTCTTCAAACTGGCCAGGGTACCGGTAATACCATTCTCAGCATGTGCAATTTGGAATCATCAGTGAGCCTTTTCCTCAACTTTTCTCGTTTTTCATGTCATCCTAGATCTTCAAGGCCATGCAGCTTCAGACCTTCAACCAGGACACCTTCAGGAGGCACACTCAGTGTTTCCTGGAGCCGGCTGTTGTCCACAAATGGAAAAAGGAACAGCAGATTCTGTTTCAGAAGCTACACCAGCAGGGAAAGGTTACAGTCTGTGGAGGTATGCGAGCAGACTCTCCAGGTAAGCCAAAACACATATAAAATAGAGCCGTTGGTCTGTTCTGAAGAGCATCCATCTTTATATATTGAGCTTTGATTTAAAAGCTCTGCAAACCCACCTTGATCGGTCCTTTTCTTTAAGGGCACAGTACAAAGATCAGCACCTATAGTCTTATGCACATGGAGAGCAACACCATAATAGACGTCCAGCTGGTCAAGGTGCGTGACGCATCATCTTTTTGTTAGGCTTGCAAAATATTCAGTATGTTTGTTCATATCTTTGCAATTCTGTGTTCCCACCACCAGAGCAATGAAGTAGGCGGTAATGACCACATGGAGATGGAGGGAATGAAACAAAGCCTTGACCTTCTGGAGCAGAACGGTGTAGAGGTGGACTACATGGTAACTGAGCGTCAGCCACAGATTCTGAATCATCTGATGGAACGCAAGATCCCACAGTTACATGACGTGTGGGTCTTGGAGAAAGGTACATGTTTGTCCGAAATGATTTGTTGAGCCCCCTTCACACATAGTTCCAAGTCAATAACTGGGGTAACATTGCGGGCACACATTGCAGGGCGGTAATCCAACACCGAGAGGGGATGCCTCTTTTCAGAAGCTGTCCTGTTTCCAATAAAGAACGATCTTCTCACTGCTATGTATGCTCAGACAATTGCAGTTGTCTAATTGAGGAGCATAGTCGAACTATGGCTGTAATCTGAATAAGCGGTACATGTAATCAAATTTAGGCTTGCAAATTGGATCGATTGGATTGTTATCGGATCACCCAAAACCATTGGCTCATTAATAGAGCCAGAGGTATATCAGTAGGGCTGCACAATATATCGAATTTTTATCGCGATGACCATATTGGCGTCCCACGATGACATGTAGTGTTCTCGCGATATTTGTTTTTAACAATGCATCCGCAAAAAAAGGAAAACCAAAAAAGAAACGAGCCCCGCCCATGCAGTATACGCTCTACCTCCGCTGCAAAGCAAACCAAGTGCTCCCTGTACACCTGTCTGCGACTGCGTGAGTCCATCCTGCACACAGCGGAAGCCTGAAAAAGGGGGGGGCCGTGGCCTGGCGTCAATTTGCCGCTGAGCACAGTGTGTGGCTCCTACCGCTAGGGGGTGGTAGAAATTCGAACAATTTTTTTTCAATGAATAATCGTGGTAAATAATTGTGATATCAATATTGATCAAAATAATCGTGATAATCATTTTGGCAATAATCGTGCAGCGTGTGTGTTAGAGAGGGAGAGATGGATATATATATCGCCGTCTTTCTCCATCTCATCAAAATATTAACAAAAATCTATTCTAAATGTACCCATTTTTCCTTTCCTCAAAATGTTAAACAATGATCACAAAAAACCTGAAGAACACTTCCAGTATCTCTTTTGTTTTGGTTCTGTGGTCAAAGTGGATAAGATACTCCACAACGAAGCGGTCTTCTGTGATGTGGTGCAGATGAGTCAGCACAACCAGACCTCCTTCCTGGAGGCCTTCCACAGCCTCATCCAGAGTTTCGCACCCCAGAAGGTGGATCTCCCTTTCATGGGACTGTTGTGCAGGTAATACTTCTGAATGGATTGTGAAACATCTTGTACCAAAGTTGCTGATTAGTGGCTCTTAAGTCTAAAGGCCAAATCAAATTGATCATTGTCTTTTGACATTCAATTATTGTAGGTTGTACTTGGCGATCATGCACTACAATGAAAATGCGGAACGCAAGCAAGCTGGAACACATCCCGGGCCAGCTGTCCTCAAAACAGACCCCACTTACAGTGAGTTGTAAATCATTAATGTTTTATTGTAAGAATAAGAATAAAACCCCCAAATAATTTCAATAATTTTATAATGTAACGTAAAAATAAGGATTCAGTGAAGTAATGAGACACAAAGTGACCAATAGAAACTTTACAGACTATGTGGATGCACTGCTCAAGCTTGTCTTTGAGGAGGTGGTTGAGAATCCAACACCATTTGTTGACGAGTTGAAGTCCATCCCCGTCCCTGACCACGCATAGGCCCAGTACGCGGAGGACGACGTGGGACCAATTTTGGTAATACAATGGTGATTGAGCCTTTACCTTTACAGTATTATGAAAGTTAAAAACTGCCGGGGGCAACACTGTGCGTATATCTTGGAACAATTACTGCTTGTCGCCAAAGACAACGAAACGGAAATCTTCGATACAGCAATTTGAATAAAGGGTTAACGTATGTACCGCGCTAGTATGAAAGGATGTCGTAGTATGGTTGATGTATTACTACATGTTAAGACACTAGCATTGAGGTCATTATGTAGAGTATTCTATAAGGTTATTGTATAATGTTGAAATCATGTTTATTTGCTTTCTGTGTGTAGCTGTCGACCAATTGGGGGCCGTGCAGCACCAGCTGACCTGCACTGCCATGGTGATGCCAACTCCAACGGGGCCTACATGGCGATAGGCCACTTGCAGTATCTCCTAAAGAACAGTGTTTGACTGCTTTTAGACTTTACAGATTTGTACTGGCCTTGTATTGTTGTATTGTCGAATTTGTTTTCAGATTGCATACTACTACCAGTGAGCTCTGGATCATCCAGACACCTGCTAGAAACTGGTCTGAGTTTATATCAGTTTTCTTCAAATAAAACAAATTCTCAAAAAGCCAAAGCCTTATAAACATGATTGTATTTAGAAATGTCAAACCGTACTGTCCGATGTCATCATCCACGCCACCCACTGGGACTCCCTGATTGGCAGACAGAATTGTGTTCAGAGCCAAGACGCCATCGTCAGGCTGGTGGCAGACTTATATCTGGAGGTAAAACTGGAGATAATACAATAGGCTCCCATGGTTATTATTGCCTTTGCTAGGACTTACAACACGGTTCTCCAGAACTGTCAACCAACAGCTGTCACTGCTGCTCCACCCAGACGCTGGTTGTTATCAGGTCGGAGGCTTAGTTCGGATCGCAACTCACGTGACATTAAATTGCATAAATACGATGTTCTATGCTGATTGGTTGATTAAGACTTGGTTGTGGATCTCCATGTGAGACTGGACGCCCTCCCGGAATATTGAAGCTGGCACGAGGTTGATAGCACTGCAACATAAACCTCCAGTATGTACAGATGACGGCACAACACCATTTTATTAATGCAAGTTTTCAATAGGATCCAAATGATATATGCTTTATTGGTCACACAAAATATAACGGGACGCACTTTTTTTCGCACAGAGCCCCTGTTGGGTGCGGTGTGTATTTTTTTGAATTATTATTTATTGTTTGAACTGCACAGTATGCCATATGTTCACGTTTTTAACAAGAAACAAATACAAATACTCACACTAAGAACCAAACACTCTGCTAGCAGTCTTTGTCTTGCTAACATCAACGGGTGTAAAGGGATGAAAGGTTGAGCGCCTCGCCGTGGGCCCATGCGGCCTGTTGGATTGATTTAGCCCAGAAAGTATAACAGAAACTATAAGGGAGAGGGGTACACGTAAGACAATGGTTACAATAACATTCAACAAGGCAATACAAATCTAAACAGGACCGCAAAAAACCTTCAACACCAAAAACATACGTTTGATATATAAAAAAATACCACGATGAAAGAAAAACAAGAACATGGAGGGATGCAAAAGCAATTGTCTTGATTTAAAATTGATTATTTTTTTCTTCTTCTACTTTTCAATCTTTCTGATTAAGACAGATTTGTCCTTTTCCTGAGTCAGTAAGAGATCATGTTCTCATGTTTTTTGTTTTTTTCGTCTCCGAAACCTTTCGAGCCTGATTGCCTGGCTAGCTGACGCTGCAAAGAATTGGGAATTTACAAACCTTTAGGTAGGAGATGCTAACTAAACGCTCAATGTACTGAAGTTCAATTCAAACGAGCCCGATAAATCACAACAGCAATTGTTACTTGAGTTGACTATCGATCAACATACAATATCAAACTAACTACTGACAGCAGTTGGCATTTATTTGAGCAGTTTTTTCTATTATTATTTTTTGGTTGGAAAGGGCAACTCATTCCATAGACCAGATCACGTTCCCCCATCACTGGAAGTCACAAACTACGGCCAACGTCTTTATGTTACATTCAGGGACCCCTAGGCCAGAAGGTGACAAGTGGGCCAAACTACAGGCTGCTCATCGCTCAGCTAACAGCTGATTCCCTTAGTGGCTGATTACGTTTCCTGGCTGATAAATACATGGGAAACCTAAAAAAAATAAAAAAACATTTTTTTTCTCAAATCCAACAAAACAAAAACCTAAGTAATATTCTTCCGGACACAGAATAACAAAGGAAGGTCAAAAAAACAAAAGAAGAATCCCAACGCATCAGAACAGAAGTTGAGGAGGTTGTGAGGGAAGTAAAGGAGGTTACTGAGGGGGATGGGGGGGGGGGGGGGTATAGTCAATATGTCCTGAACTCAGGAAACCCCTGCCCCCCCGCAAAAAAAAACAAAAAAAGTAACAATCAGACCAAGAAAACTAAACAAAAACAACAACCAACAGGAAGAGTAGTGGAACACTGCAGTAGAGCGGCAGTGGCCCGTGTGTAAGTCACATCCACCGTCTTTAGGGGCTCCTCTGAACACGTGGGGGGGGGGGGGGGGGGGACGACGACACGTTGGCGGGGGTGGGGGGCACGTCTTGCTGGTAAGTTCGCGTTGGCTGGGCGGGGCCGGAGGAGGGGGAGGCTCGGGGCGATGCTAGGAGGGTTGGACGGAGGGGGAATGTTTGGGAGGTCGCTGGGTAAAGTATACGTGGGTATGACGCTCCCGTTGCCCCTCCCCAGCCCCCCCTCACCCCCCATGCCTGGCTTTAGCAGTCCTATGGCTCGGTCATGTGCTCTCGGCTGGGGTCGCCGTGTTTGGAGGGTCGGATGGGGGAGGGGGCCTGCGAGGGGTGGGTACCAGAGGGCAGAGTGTGGTTGCCAGGCAACCCTCCGGGCACCAGCCCTTCCAGTGGACCGGGGATCCCGCCGGGGGCCAGTCCCATCACCCCTGGGGGGTACCTGCAAGCATGCGGAACAGAGGGTCAAGGTCAAAGGTCATGATAGCATTAGCACTTCAGCTCATTCTGTGGTGGGTGGTCGTGTCTTTCATTTGGGCCGTCTCCCCCATTGATATAAGTGTGGCACACAACATTCAAAATGGAGTTGACAGGTTTGGCAATCGCAAAAAACTTTAATATATAAAACAATTGTTTATCTTTTGAAAAAAAAACTTTAAAGTAAGGATTTTTCCCAGTTCAGAAAGTAAGTACTGCTTGGCAAAATAAAAGTTAGCATAACTGCTGAGAACGATGGCATAGTGGTGTTTATAAGCAGTAGCTAGTGATTATATCAGAAATAGCAGGCGAACGCTAGCCTGGCATCAACAGCCAATCAGGTCTTCAGAAGATGTGAAGGATGAAAATGTCACAGAGCATTAGCAGCACGAAGGCCAGTAGGGAGAATGCCAAGGGCTCTAGTGGTAGTCTAAGGGACAGCGCCTTTAAGGCAATGACATGAGAAAGGGCAAAATTAAATTAAATATCAGCACACATTGTAAGCCCTTCTGCCCGTGCATTCTAAACGGACGGCAATCCCAACTCCTTCCTCCATTAAACCTAACATTCTGAGGTTCTTTGTTCCGAGCTACGTGACCTCCACAGGCTGCTGCTGAGCTACTGGGCTGTGTTCCCTGCTCTCTGAGTGCCGCACAACGCTGCTGTTAACACAGGTATTAAGGCCCTTGTTTCCCTTGCTCCCAACTCATTTCTGCCCTGACTCCACTGTAATGAATATATTCACTTCATAAACTATTTAGATTTGACTTCTGCTTTCAAACCACTCTCGTCTGCAGCCTGTGCGGCTGCAATGCCATTACTTGCTTTCATACATCAAAAGGCATCCAAAGTGATGACGCCGGTCACATGTCTAAAGGGAGCATGAGGGCTGTCTTGTGTAACAATGTTCAGAAGGGCAAAGCCATCATGTTTATGTGGTTTTTTGCTGTTTAGACGGTTGGCCGTATTCTGCTTCTAGTTGAGCTTTTCCCTAGGTGACGGTTAGGGGGCAATGACAGGGGTCGGCAAGTAGTGGGGGTGAGTTGGGGGGGCGGGTTGGGTTGGGGGGGAGGTGAATGGGAGACAGGCTACACATGTCAGTGGCTTGCACCAACATTGTGTGTGTTTATTTTCGGTTGCATGGTTACATCTTGGCATTCATTTACCTGGTTGAGAATTAGGTATATAATTTGTCCTGCATTCCCCCCGTTGCTATGGCCTGTACCATGGTTTGGTTGACTCGGCTGTGTAAGAAAAGCAGTTGAGTCCGGTTGAGACAGTGGAGAAGACTGAGGAAAATGTCAGAGCCCCGGCTAACGGGGAATACAATGGCTCGGGGCCACATCCAGTCATGTCACTGTTGTGGTTGAGGTTTGTGTGCCAGAATGAAAAATGAACTCTCCCTTGAATTTTTGAAGAAAACAAAACAAAACAAACAGCAATGTGAACAAGTAGACTCTTCCCCCCGTCCCAACGAGACACATGTTTACTGGGAGCTGGGCCAGACCGGCCACAGCAGAGAGTCTGGGAGCCTCTGGGGGAGGGGGGCGATCCTCCTGTGTCAGAGCACCTGCCCGGGCTGGTGTAATTCCATGTCCTACCTGTAGGCTGCACCGTTGAGCTCAGCGTGAACCTGCTGCTGCTGCTGCTGCTGCTGCTGCTGCTGCTGCTGCTGCTGCTGCTCCATCATCCCCCAGGGCGCCGTGGTAACAAAGAACTCTTTGTTGACACAGTTCCGTAGGCTGTCAGGGATGCGGCCTGTGTTTGTGGTGGTTAAATGACAAACTAGATTAATAATACCTTGCGATTGCATGAGCATGCATTAATGCACGACTCGGTCATGCATAGTACAGTGGAATGAGTGTCTGGGTGTGTGTGTATCTCTGTGTGTGTATGTGAGAACGATCTTGTTTGTGCGTCTGTGAGAACGATCTTGTGTGTAAATCTGCATATGCGTGCAAAAGCGTGTGGGAGTATGTTGGGCTCTGTGTGAGCGCGGGTGTGCACGTGTTTGCTTGTTCATGTGGGTGCACGTGTCTGTTCATGAATTTTTCAGTCTGTGCTTGTGCCTGTGTGTGCAATGGTGCACGTGCGTCTATATGTGCGTGTGTTTTTGCATGTTTGTGTGTGTGTGTGTGTGTGTGTGTGCGCGCGTGTGTGAGTGTGTTCGTGAGTGTGTTTACCGGTGATGGCTCGCCGTATCTCGGTGGCGGCGGCCTCCCTCATCTCCAGCGAGGCCTGTTCGCTGTACCAGGCCGTGTGCGGCGTGCAGATCAGGTTGGGGGCGTCCTTCAGCGGGCCCTGGCTGAAACTAGACACATGACAGCAGAGGGAGAGGGACAGAGACAGGGAGAGAGACAGAGACAGAGACACCGACGGAGAGAGAGAGAGAGAGTTCAAGTGTTGTTGAATCATGCAAGAATAAGCTTCAACACACCCCAAAAATGATGAGTCTCTGCAGCAAACAGAACAAAACCCCAAACCTTATGCCAGTGTGTGCCTCGTAAGCAGCACTAGTGTAAACGTGCAAACATGGGGACAGACATGTGGCATCACTGTAAGTTCATGTTGCTTTTGCCTCAAGCCAATTCCCATTGCTCTATGTCTATAGAGTGGCTCAGTGGCTCATTGGACCAGTGTCATTGGCCGGTTGGGGGGGGGAGAGTGGCCTGGTTGGATGATCCCTACCTGAATGGTTCGGATTCATGGACGTCCAGGGCTGCCCCTCGTATCCGGCCCTCCTTCAGGGCCTGGGCCAGGGCCTTCTCATCCACCAGACCCCCCCGCGCAGAGTTCACCAGGAAAGCGCCTTGACGCATCTGAACACAGACACACACACGGACGCACACACACACAGAGACACACAGAAGGGAACAAAACAAACCTTCAGTAGCAGTTTGGGGTAATTACAGCTGAGAGGACTGGGAAGCAGCGACGCTGTGAGCAGCTGCCGGTTGGTTTGGATTTTTGCTCCGTCTCTCTCCAGATGGTTCCTGTTGGCTTGGTACAACAGGAACCTAGAGCAGCAGAAGACGTTTGTACAAAGAGCATGTAGTGGAAACATGTGGGGTCTGATGTGCCGCCAATGTATTAGGCATCAAAAAGGAAGCAAAGCGACAAGGTCTACGTCTCGACGCGGAAGAGCTCCATTCCCTTTCAAAAGCCGACAGAGAGCATGCAGTTCATATAGGGAGCTGTAGGGGGCAGCCTTGCTCAAGGGGCTTGCAGTGAGAGTGCATTTACCCCCCAAAATCTCCTAAAAGTCCAGGACTCACGAGGTACTGAGATGTACGAGAGTGAGTGTGTGCCTGTGTGTTTGTATGAATGCATGTATGTGCGCGTGTGTGTGTGTCTGCGTGCGTGCGTGCGTGTGCGTGCGTGTGTGCCTGCGCCTGTGCAGGCACTCGTCTCTCCCTATCCAACCCGCAGGCCCACGCCCGCTCTCCCACCTGTTTGATGGTGAAGTCGTTGATGAGGTGGTGGTTGTGCTCGTTGAGGTTGCAGTGCAAGGACACGCAGTCGCTCTGGTAGAGCAGGTCCTGCAGCGTGTAGACCCGCTGCACGCCCAGCGAGCGCTCCAGGCCGTCCTGCAGGTAGGGGTCGTAGAAGATGACGTTGAAGCCGAACACCTTGGCGCGCACCGCCACCGCCTGGCCCGAGCGACCTGGGGAGCGCAGCAGGACATGGGGGGTCATTACTGGGACCTGACGCGAATTCAGGGGTGACCATATATTACAACAGGGTTAAAACGTTAGAATGACATCATTAAAATATAATACGGATCGCTTGGCCGGTAGACTTTCCACCCCGGCTGGTAAAATGGCAGATTTATGAAAGTACACTTTGGATTGCTGCAATGCTTTCACGGGGGTGACTTGCAATTCATTTTGCTTTGATGCACCACAACATTAAACATTCATATTCAATGAATTTGCCGACCAAATTCAAGAGCAGACATAGAAGGCCATAGGCCTACCTATGCCTCAACTTCCTCCATTCAAGCACTGCCAAGACCACTCAAATATGAATCAATTACGGGTTCTTGATGTTAGGGGTATGGGGTAATATTTGCTCAAAATAAAAGTCTGGTTTGGTATTAATGAGGAGGTTGTACCACTCCCTGTAACACTGCTGCAGTCGTAACGTAGTGAGACCATGAGATGCGGAGAGACAGACAATCTGCATGAAATCTGCTAGGACTAAAATACACACGGCGATGGTAGTCTCAATGCCACTTCTACATTGGTATTGCGGACCATTGGTGGCCTCGAGCTTTTCACAACTCACGGCAATCCATACTGCCCAGTACCACACGCTGTGATGAACTAAAGCTAGCTTAAGGAAAAGATTAGTTTCAGCGCGGAACAATGCAGGATGTGGAGAAGACTGCAGGATTTTCCATAGTATGTTCATTACTGGGAAAATAACCTGCTGTTCTGCATTAAAGGAAAACCTTCCCGAGTTCAATGGTACGTATCAAAGGGAAAAAAGACATAGGGAGCTATCTAACCTTGGCTTGAAGAGTCACTATCCACTATAGACGCTCAATACATGAAAGTTACGTACAGCCATGGACTGTGTAGCAATACACACATTTAACTACCTAACTTTGCCTTGAAGATCTTACTCTTTCGCTCGTTGCATGAAAGTCCTGGGCAGGTATTGATTTGCACAAATTCACACAATACAGCACCATGTAGGGCTGTAAATCATGTACATTTTCAGTCGAATAATCTAGTTATTATTTCATCCAATGAATACAATAAATAGTATCAAAGGCTCATGCCACGAGATGTCTGTGCTTGTATTATCTGACAAGTAGCCATGAATAATGGAAGTTTTCATTATAAAATGATCCATGAACAAAGTATTTGACTTCCTGAAGCTTTAAGCAGCAAATGTTTTGTATTTGTACTTGATAAATGACTTAAACTATCGCCAAAATGGGATTTGATACATTTTCTGTAGATCGCCTCATCGACTTAACTAATGCAGCCAAGTCCTCCTATGTAATTTCCTCTCCTCGTTATCCATTCTACTCTATCTACCCACCTCTACTGTTTATACTCCCTCTACCTCATCTACTCTTTAGGCTCCCTCCATCTTTATTCTCTACTCTTCATGCTCCCTCTACTCTTTATGCTCCCTCTACTCTTTATTCTCTACTCTTTATGCTCCCTCTACTCTTTATGCTCCCTCTACTCTTTATTCTCTACTCTTCATGCTCCCTCTACTCTTTATGCTCCCTATACTCTTTATTCTCTACTCTTCATGCTCCTTCTACTCTTTATGCTCCTCTATTCCTCATTCTCTTCTCTTTATACTCCTCTACTCTTCATGCTCCCTCTCCTCTTGGTTTCCCCCGCTACTCACCGAAGCCGATGAGGCCGAGGGTCTCCCCCCGGATGCGGGCGGCCCCCGACGCCACCTCGCGGATCTGCTCCACGCTCTGCACCCGCGTGCCCTCGCGCAGCGCCTGGTAAAGCCAGGTGTTGCGCCGGTACAGGTTGAGGATGTGGCACAGCGTCGAGTCGGCCGTTTCCTCCACCGCCGCTGACGGGATGTTGCACACGGCGATGCCTGGGGGGCACACACAACCGTCCCAAGGGGAGGAGAGGAGTAAGGTATTGATTTAGTTGTTTAACAAATCGTTTTTTAAACGGAAATGGAGAGGGACGTTTAGATGAGGGTTGAGGTGCCTTGCTCAATGGGTACAGGACAGGGGCAGTGGACATTGGGGTTCAAACCCAGAGCCTCAGAGAGGTTCCCTCTCTAGAGAGTGGTTAGACTGTTATATTCGTTAATTTCCATCTGGAATTAATAAAGCTTATCTGATCTCTTTATTCAATTACTTGATACAATATTCTAGTGGAGTAGATTGAGATATTTAAATAGTTGTTGCCTTGTGATCTTTATCTTCCTTTTTTCATTTTCAGTCTATTGGGTTTTTAATTTCTAGCTCTGTTATTGATATTGTCAGATTGTTTCCCCATTTTATGAGAAACCATAAAAAGTATTTTATTAATCCCCAAAGGAAATGTGGCACACTCATTCATTCTTCTGCAAGAGACTAATTCACTACACTTTTGTTGGATACATAAATAGTTGTATTTTGTGTTATCATGATATAAGAACTACACAACTGCATAAGAGCAGTATAATATAATCGGTTTCAGATCTAAATGGGAATGTACTGTTATTATTTACTGTTGTTGTTCTGCATATGTTACCACTGACATTATATCAGATTATCTTTACGTCTTACTTTTTATATAAATAAAAAAAACACATTGTCTACAATACATAGTGCGTTAAACCTCCTGGACTAAGATTTTTCCTTATAGTCTGTCTTTGATCCACCGTATTTCCGGCCTGTCCACGGTCACGTTCCTGCCTCATTGACTAGCGTGACATGACAGGTCTTGGCCCTTGGAAGATTTCCCAGAATTCCCCTTGGGGGGACTATAGCAGTTTTCAATCTGTGGGCCTCAGCCCGTAAGTGGGCTTCAGCAGGGGACAAGGCGATTGCAGGGATGTCCCCAATAAAACGTTTTTTCATGTATATATATATATTATATATATATATATAACATTTTATTGGGGACATCCCTATGTATATATATATATATATATATATACACTATATGAATGGCCTGTATACCCTGTCGATTTCCTTTTCATTTCATAAGGATTTCTGGAGAAAGATCGAAAACGAGTATACTGAATATTAAGGAATAATATACATCCTGAAATGTTCTTATTGTGTCCGTGTGTGTGTGTGTGTGTGTGTGTGTGTGTGTGTGTGTGTGTGTGTGTGTGTGTGTCTGTGTCTGTGTGTGTCTTTTAGTGTGTGTGTGTGTGTGTGTGTGTGTGTGTGTGTGTGTGTGTGTGTGTGTGTGTGTGTGTGTGTGTGTGTGTGTGTGTGTGTGTGTGTGTGCCTCTTTCAGTGTGTTTGTGTGTGTGTGTGTGTGTGTGTGTGTGTGTGTGTGTGTGTGTGTGTGTGTGTGTGTGTGTGTGTGTGTGTGTGTGTGTGTGTGTGTGTGTGTGTGTCTTAGTGTCTCTGTGTGTGTGTGTGCGTTCCTACCCAGCTCCCCGGCTGCCTTGATGTCGATGTTGTCGTAGCCGCTGCCGATGCGGATGATGATGCGCAGCGCCTTGAACTTCTCCAGGTCCTCGCGGGTCAGCGTGATGGTGTGGTACATCATGGCGCCCACCGCCTCGTTCAGCACCTGGAGGGGCAGGAGGAAGGCAATAAACCTCAGTTATACGGTAATACAACTTTTCAACATGCAGTGCCAGTTTGACATTTTCTCGTTAATGAGTGTGCCTTAAGCAACAATATATAAAAAATTAAGCTGATTTATGACACAGCGACCAAAAACATTTCCAGAACACCTGGAATTGGACTATTTCCATATAGTCCACAATCATGCATCAATATTTTAAATATTTTTTTGGTTGTTATATTTGCAACAAGGGTTTACAAATTATAATTACATATGTCCCGTCTTAAAACACCATTTTCAGAAACTCCTTCAAAAACATATTTGCACTGTGAGAAATGTAAAAAACGAGAATATATGAGAATGCTGGTACCATCCAAATCAATATCTTTAAGACATGTACAGCTTTGCAAAACCATGTGAAGGCGATGCATACAGGCCTCTTCTCTATTACTCACAACATAGGTTTGAATTAAACTATTAATTGATCCCGTTTAAGAACACTACTTTCTGTAACTAATTGAAACATATTTGCACTGGGAAGAAATGCCCAAAACAGAATAAAGTGCAAAAAAAATCTGTAGTGATGATTATGCTGCTGCATTGTGCTGTGAATTATTTTAATAATAATAATAAAATAAAAATAAAAATATTTTTATTTTATTTTATTTTTTTAAGTGTGCCCGTGATTATGCTGCCCCAGCCAGTGGTGGCATAGCCGATGGATCGCATAGCCGATGGATCGCTCTAACATGTTGAAGCTCTGCATGAAGGGCCTCAAAATGTGATATTGCTAACTGTAATCTAGCAGCGCTACAGTGAAACAGTGACTATAAATGCCACGACGGTGCCGAGACTCTCCGCACTGAACCAACAGTTTACTTCATAATGATAAAAAAATATGGAAGGCCGTTTTCCGCAATGCGCTCCCAGTCCATGATTCAAAGCCTCTGCTTCGAAAAGTGCTTGTAAAATAAAAGATGCCCTGTTTCTAATTATGTCAGAAAGTTCAGGGGATTTACAAGAGCTTGAATCTGCATTATCTCCAGTTACTCACGGATTGCTTACTCAACTGTCAGTTGACCGGCCAGTGGTGTGGTAGCGGCCCCATGAATGTATTAAAACAATATCATTACGGTTTCATACCAGCATTGGGTGGTAGGCTGCATGTTAGCATTGGGGTTGTGGGCAAAGCTGTGTAATCGGATGCAGCTAATTTGTGGCATTCTGAAACATCCATCCGGATTTTAACACTCCTGCGGCTTACAGAAAATGCAGTTTTATTTACGCTATGTGAACCTGACCTATAGTACTAGCAGAGCTACAAAAGATTGACTTTGACACTTGCACTGCACTGCCGAATAACGCTGGAAAAACCAGAGTGGGTGAATAAACAAGAGGTTTATATCCACATACCACACAATAAACTGCAGTAACCTGACCAGGATTTTCTAAACACAGCGGTAAATTTACATGCAAAGAGAAAGCGAACGTCACAACGCTGGAGGCGTCGTTCAAGGCTAACCCTTTGCACATGCCCCGGTGTCATCACGTGAGCTTTAAGTGCTCAGTGGCTCTACCAGTCGCTGGGAACACCGTTATAAATCAACGGGGTAAGAGGCTGGCTGATGCACGAGACAATGGGGAGTGGGGAGCAACAACAGAACAACTTGTATAGACCTATTGGTTCAATGATCTATTAAGGTTGGTTACTAACAGGCTGCTGAGTCTTTCCAAAAGACACAGCTGTCCATCCAACATTTTAGAACTGGCGAGTCATTGTGAAATGATATTCGTTACCCCGCCGGAGATTCAGTTCTATATAAATCACATATAGGGGAGCTTCTGCTTTATTTATCTCCATGGGTTTCACAGGCCCGCCCATTGAGGATTGCAGTCTGGCACGACACTGTTATCAGCTATATTCATGGTCAGGTGATTATATCTTTCATAAAGGAGAGAGGGAAGTAAATAAAGGTGATATTGGTATACCAAGCCTGGTTCTCTCGCCTGCTCCCCAATCCTCCCAAAGGCAATGAATGTAAAAACAGAAATACAAGCTCCGACATCCACTTTCTTTCTGTGTTCATGCGTGCGTATTGTGTATGCACAGTGTTTGTGTATTGTGTGTGTGCGTGCATGCGTGAGTGTGTGTTGTGTGAGGGGGCTATGTATGACTAGTCTTCAAACAGATCCGACTTTTACATCTATTGCCTTAGGCACCTCTGTGATTGCGACGGTTTGTGTGTGTGTGTGCGTGTGTGCATGCGGGTGTGCGTGAGAGAGACAGAGCGAGATAGAAAGAGAGGGACAGAAGATGTGTGCGTGCAGCAGCAATAGCAGCATGTGTATCCGTGTACAGGGCTCCTATTGTGTGGCTGTGTGCTGACCGTGGGCGTGTCGGACGGGTATCTGTGTGTCCAGAAGGTCCTGTTTGTACTGGATTGCCTTTACAGAACATTTCACTGGTGGGTGTGATGTAAGGGACAGTATACACTAGAGATACAGCAGAAAGCTTGCACAAAGGCCAGGGTTTTTGTTCCATGCACCCACATTCATAAATGGCAGTTGCTGTGTTAGGTAGTTACAACTATATTAAGATGACACATCCGACGTATAGGGAAATATGGGCCATTAGCTTTTATGGAATTGTATTTTTACCCACGCAGTGTCTTGATCTCTATTTCATACACAGCATAATATTGACATGCATTAACCAAACACAGTGTAATGTAATGAACATTTACAGATTGCTTTATTTTGCACTTTATCGTATCTGCTTGTTTTTTTGCTACACAAGGCTAAAGGTGTCTGGTCTCTTCCAGGGAGGCGCAAATAAGTAGCTGTCCTCTCCCCCTTGGCAGGCAGTGCACGGGACAACTAACTGCACCGTTTACAGCTCTAGCTGCCCAGTGTAATTACAATGCAATTCCATCACCAGCACTTTCCCTCCTTACTTGAGACTGCAGCAAATGGACGGCAGAGTGGGAGTTGGGGGGGAGGGGGGGGGTGAAATGGGCTGATATGGGTTAACAACACGCTGCAATGCTGTTACCCACTCACAGAGAATACACAGGAGGGAGGGAGAGAGAGAGAGAGAGAGAGAGAGAGAGAGAGAGAGAGAGAGAGAGAGAGAGAGAGAGAGAGAGAGAGAGAGAGAGAGAGAGAGAGAGAGAGAGAGAGAGAGAGAGAGAGAGAGAGAGAGAGAGGGACTGGGGGGGGAATAGAGGTAGAGGGGGGAGAGATAGGGGGAGCGGGAGAGAGAGAGAGAGAGGGGGGGGAGAGAGAGAGACATTTCTTCTCCTGGACAAATGCAAAACACGCAATTAAACAGTGACTTGCCACAGTCCCATGGCCCTTTCAAAGCGACTCCTAGATTGGCCCCTCACTACCGCCGATGAAATCTAATGGAAAAGATCATTCCGAGGCGCCGTGGGCTCGTACCTTCTCATGGATCTCCTGTGTGGACTGGGCGTCGCAGAAGGCCACGGTGGCCAGGTCTTTAAGGATGGGCATCTCCACTGTGCAGTCCCGCCCGTCCAGCAGCGCCACCAGGGGGCGCGGGTGCATGGGCCCGTTCATGATCTGGGGCCGGATACCTGGAGAGAGAGAAGGGGGGGGGGGGGGGGCAGGGGTTAGAAGGGCCAGCATACATGAGACAGCCTACGTGTGATAGCCTCTAGGCGTAAGCCTACATGCGCAAGCGTAGATGAGTTAGCAACCGTGTGTAGGCCCACAGCCTTGAGCGTACATCAATTAGCCTACATATGCCAGCCTCCGTGCGTTAGCCTACGTGCGTTAGCCTGCAGCTTTGAGCGTGCATCTATTTACCTACGTGTGTTAGCCTACGTGAGTTAGCCTACAGGTGTGGGCACATGGCGGTGGGAGATTAGAGGTGATGTGTGGGCAGGAACAAAAACAACATCTAGCGCCACAGCGGGAGGAAATGTTTGAACATCATGTGTATTTTTCTAGCTTGATATTCCACAGCAGTAGTACACTGGCTTGGGAGCGTGGGGGGCAGATGATGTCCTCGCATGGACACGCACACGCACATGTGCACACACAGGTCAATAAAGTATATACTGGGATTGACCCGCTTTCTGCTTTGAACCATTGTTATCAACTCCAACACAGGTCGATGCAAACACAAATGTGCTCCTCTTTGACGGACACACACACATACATTTTTGATCCAACACACACACACACACACATTTATGATCAAACACAAACATTCACAAACACATATTTATATAATATTTAGAATCAAACACACACACACACACATGCGCACACACACACACACACACACACATACACGCACACGCACACGCACACACACACACACACACACACACACACACACATACACACACACGCACACATCCAAGCTGATAAAATACTAGCCCCCTCACTTGTGTCTGATTGCTGCTACAAACACTGTTACCAGGCAACAGGTCCTTTCACCCCATGAGGTCACTGCATCCATTATCCAATCACCACACAGAGGCTGGCAGGCCTAAGGTGTGAGCGTGTTGTGCATGTGTGTGTGTGTGTGTGTTGTGTCTCTCCTTTACCGCCTGTGCACAGTGAATGGACTGACAGCATTTGGCTGATGGAGCGGCACTGAGCTCCAGAACTGCCTAAAACCACCAGCATTTCAGCCGTTTGGCCCCTTTATGTTTTTTCTCACGGGTCTTTCATTTTTCCTATGTCATTCCTTACCTGCGGTCTTCTCAATGTATGACGATGCATGCGTGTGGGTGTGTGTTGCCTACTATTTAAACACGGTGGTGTTCAACTCCTTGCAGTGTCTGAGTGTAGACTATAGGAGGAATAAATGGACATAGATTCTGGCACACCGTTGTCATGGATATTGTCACTCTTGCTCTCAGAATGATAACAATGCACAATAACTCGGGAGATGGGTGCACACACATGCCTGCATTGATGGGATCGGGTCATCTTACTGGAGACGGCCAATGCGATCACAATATCTCTGTTGCGTAAATGTGATGCCAGCAGCGATACACTCGGTACAGTGGGAGTGTGGAAACACTAGTACTACAGGAGAGAGGAAACACACTGGGCCGTGTGTTTGGACCCAGATCAACTCCATATTGTTTTAAAGAGAGGAGTAGCAGGGAGTGCATGGGAACAGGGGAGGGAGGGTGCTCTCTACGCCACTCCCTGGCTCCCTGCTGCCTGTTGTCATGGTGATTAGAGGATTTGGGCAGGATTATGAAATATTTTATTTAGTGGCATCTGTGCTGCTGGGGAGGACATCAAAGCTTGCCCTCTCTCTCTCTTTCTCTCTCCCCCTCGCTCTCTCTCTCTCTCTCCCTCTCCCTCTCTCTCGGTCCGACTCTCTCTCTCCATTTTTCTTGTTCTTTTCATCCTCCTTTCCATTTCAGGGAACACTAGCAGTTTTGTAAGAATGATAAGCAGAACATGCAAAACAGAAGGCACTTCCACATATATATACACAGGGAAAAGCGCACATATTTTTTCCCCTGAATAAACAAACACTATTATTAGGAGGTCAGAACCTACAAAATGCACCAAATGCACCAGCCAAGATGGCAGAAATCTAAAGAGCAATTTACTGCCTTTTCATGCTGCCGTTAAAAAAAAAAAGACGATGTTCCCTGCTTTTGTGCAACAACTCAAGGAAACAATTACGCTCCCTTCAGAAAAATCTTTGACAGTCTAACACAATTAAATCTGAAGCATCGGCTCACACTGAAATCATATATGGCTGAAAAACAAGATTGAACGTGGGAAAAAAAAGATGGAACATCAATACAAGATGGAAGAACAAGATGGAACATGAGATAAACAAGATGGCAAAACCAGACGGAACATGGGAAAATAAAGATCGAACACGGGTGAAACCAGAAGGAACAAGGGACAAACAAAGATAGAACATGGGTAAAGCAAGATGGAACATGGGACAAATCCTGTGAGAGCTACCCTGATGGCGATGACCGTTGTCGGATCCTGCAGAGATCAATCAATATCCATTGACCGGCATTCAAAATATCAAGGGAAATGAACAAATTATACCGTGCTGGTGGCTTTGTAATGTAGTGTGATGGGGAGGTATTAGTGTATATTCCACACCTTTTGTCCATTACCACCTTTATACTCCGTTCCGATTAAACCGTCTGAGAGAGACTGGTGAAGCAAGGCCAACTGCACATTCATACACTATTTTATTGTGGGATGATCACACACACACACACACACACACACACACACACACACACACACACACACACACACACACACACACACACACACACACACACACACACACACACACACACACACACACACACACACACACACACACACACACGTGCGCTACAGCGAGAAGAGGAGGACAGTGGTGGAGAGCTGGAGAAGCGTGTTTATATGCAAATAAACCAACATGTGTCGGAAAACACACAGGCTCGTTATCTCTGTCCATCAAAGCAGGCGGGTGGGCAAGGCAAAGCACAAACAGCTTTGCGAAAACAACGGCAAAACGATGGTAAAGAGCCCTGTGTGAATAGCGCATAAAACCACTGCAGTAGGAGGGACGTGCAGAGGAAGTGTAGAAAGGTAAACACGAAGGCCAGAAGTAAAGGAACACAATAATAGGAAAGAACATAGGTGTGAGAACAGGGGGATGAGGGTGGAAGCGGAGAATGGGTGGAAAAGCAAGTCTGGGACTTTTTTAATATGTATACTATATATATACACAAAAACAGGATAAAAAAAACATGCCTGCACTGTGGAGGAATGTGTTGGTGCCTCCACCTCACCTTGTTTTAATGAAGCATTCTGCTGCAAAAGCCACTCTCACATTCTCAACCACTTTCTGTCTGTTGCCGTTCAGCAGAGTCAGGCTGTTGAGTGAAGGCAGGTGTGCGTGCCTGTGTGCCTGTGTGTGTGTGCGCGCGTGTGTGTGTACAGGGGGGGAGGGAGATGTCAGCCAAACACACCTGGGCATTCACAACTTTCCATTAAACCACTGCTTCATTCTGGCACGACTAACTTGCACAGAAACACCAGAAACACAAGACACACAAACTAAAAAATATACAACGAAATAGAGTTGCAGCAGAATCCTCCTCCACGAGGAGCAGAATCATGCGAGTGCGTGTCTGGAGAAACAGGGCAGCCTCTGGATGAGGCGGCGTCATTCGGAGAACTGGGTCAAAGCAATGTTGAGTAATTATTTCCCGGTGGCTTATAGCCTCTCTCTTGGGCCCAGCCGAGCTGGATGCGGCGGCGCTACGTTAAATACACCAGGACTCACGGGCTAATCAGGTCCTAATGAAGCTGGGGACCCTAATCACTAATACCTGCTCTGTGACTTGATGGTTTTAGCGTTTTATGTTCTTTTTTGCTCCTACACAGATCCGTACAATGAACCAAATAGACAATTAAATAAAGAAGATTTCTGTAACGAGTACATGTATACACGCCTGGAAAGCACTCGATTCCCAGGGTCATCACAAAGTAGGAGGAACGGCTGAGGTGATGTTTCTCGCATCCACTCGCAAATATGAAAAACCAGGGGTCCTGTGATCCCCCCCGTCCCCCACCATCCAGCCCACCACAAATCACGCTACACACACACACCAGACCCACGTACAGTACACCCCGCCACACACAAACCACAGCCGGTGTGAGGGCACATCCTCAGTGCCTCCAGGCCAGTGACCAGGCCATGAGCAAACTAGATTATCTCTCCTGGAGGGACCGGTATGTTACAGCTGCTCTCCCAGGAGTTTCACTGTTGCTCCGATGCGCTCCACCTCTCTCGCTCTCTCTCCGTCTCCGTCTCCTCTGCCCCCTTTTCTCCCCCACCTCTCCCTTTCAGTCTCCATAACTCTCTATTTCAATCACTCCATCCACGCTGCATCTTGCCCCTCTCTCTGTCTCTGAGCAAGCTTTTCCTCTCGCTCTCTTGCTCTCTCGCTCTACGCAGTCCCTTTCCCTCGCTCTGATTTGATTTAAAGGTGCTTTGTTGGAATGACATGCAAACTAATTCATATTGCCGTGCAAGTGACGAATAATGCAATAAAGTAGTAATAATTACCTTCTGCTCTTTATAGACTGGGTTGAGATGTGTTAATAGTAATGTGTAAACATTACAACTCTCCCTCTATTTTCTCTCTCTCTCTCTCTCATTCTTCCTCTCTCTCTCTCTCTCTCTCTCTCTCTCTCTCTCTCTCTCCCCCCACCCTCCCAGTCAGAACCAGAACCTGGGCCGTAGGAAAGCAGAGAGAGTGCAGACCCCCTCTGACTAAACACAGCTGGACAAGGAGAGGACATAAAAAAGCCCCGGTAAAACATTCATCTTGCTTTACCAAAGTCAACAATGGATACATGTTCTCCTGGAGGACGGTTCTGTGTTCTCAAGTGGCAGCAACAACACCAGTTTAAAAAGAAAAAAGAACTTTATAGTTCCATGGTTTACAGAAGGATGCATTAGCCAACGGAACTTTCAATGGAAACTCAAAATGGCCGTGCCATTTTCCTGTTATTGGACCCAAAGTATTTGTCGACCAAGATCGCTATACGAGCCCATAAGTGCATTCATGGGGGTGGTGGGGGGACAACGGCTGGCCTCAGCGTGGTAGAGCGGAGGTCCGCTGGGGCATGGCTGCACTGCAGACAAGCGTCTCGCCCCGAACGGCCCCCTGACATCAGCTCCGTAGGACCTGAAATGGGACTAGGGTTTAAAACCGCGCTTTAGCTGACGCTAATAACATTCTACATGATTCCCTGCAGAGTATGAAAGATTCTGGCACGGCCAGCCTGCGCTTTTTCTCGACCGCAAATGGATTACAGATGTTTTCACGACTAGAAAGCCCATTTGGATGGCGATGACAAAAATAGATTGTCCTTTTTTTGGGATAAATTAAAGGAGTTGAGCTTGCAGAGAAAAAGGCCCGTTCCCCTCAGTAAATACGATCTGTTGTTGTGTTCGAGGGGAGCGGGACTCATTAAGCTGGCAAACAATGAGTCGATTTTCAGAAGGGACAGAAGTTCTTCCCTGCTAAAACACAGCACACGCATTCACCGCGTCGAGCCAATGACAGCGCTCACATCTTATTCCATTTTATTTGGCTAGGGGGCAATCTTTGAAATTGTGTTTCAGAATGACGCACTTAATCAGGTGTCTCTATTTCCTGTGCACCCACTCTGGGACACGTTTTGGAAATCGTGTTTTGCCTTTTTCTCATTGGGATAGCGTTTAGAGGGGAAGTTCAGCGCAAATGTTGTGTAAAGAACACGCAGACGAAAGCCAGGGCTCTGGATAAGCAAAAGCAAACTCCTTGTAACCCCTGCGAATAGTACTCAATGAATAATCCCATATTGTACTGCTGCCTCAAATTTCATTAAAACGTGTTGCTACACATTTTACCCACCCACCAGTGAGCGAGTTACACTGGAGACTCTCAATTTGAATCAGATTTTCCACAGTGATATGTTGACCTTTAATAGTAAACCCTTGCTAGGGAAACACACACACACACACACACACACATTTGGGTGAATGCATGAATAGATCATGCGTGCAAAGATGCATATGTAAACACACACCCTCACCACACACCACACACCACACACGCACACACGCACACACGCACACTCCTCTGCTCTTCCCACTGCTGCTGCCCTCTCTCCCTGGCTGGTTGGGGGGATGATGGAGGGCGGGCGGCCACGGGCTGAATTACTCACCGGGGTGATGCATGCCACGGCCGCTCTCACACCAATCGCTCGCCCCGCCGCTGGAACAATAAAAGTGGCAAAACAAAAGGAAATGTGGTGCATTTTTCTTTCCAGCCACGCGGGTGATGTAAGCCCCCCCCCCCCGGCCCCCCACACCCCTCCTGCTGCTGCGCCCGGCCAGTCTGCAGAGCAGAGTGAGCGTTCACAGAAGGCTGTTCCACTTTTCCCTGCAGTTGACAGCCAAAAAAAAACTGGCCTCATGCAAGCCTCTTTTTGCTTTTCCTTTTTTATTTTTTCATCCACAGCTGGATTTGGTTACCTAGCAACTCCCCAACCTGGGCGTCCCGGGCCCAGCGATGGGTCGGGGGGGGGGTGAGGTTAGGGGGGGTTAAGGAGATTGGGGTGGGGGTCGAACGCCGATGAGGCTGATCTGATAAAACGAAACGGCGGGATTTATGTCTGGGCGAGAAAAAGGGTGAAAAGTAACATTATTTATAGACATCAGACGGCTTTTGTGCTCTAGCCTGTGGTGAACCCCTGCTGCAGCTCCCTCTGCATCTCTTCCTCCCTCTCCCTCCCTCTCTCCCTCTCTCTAGTAGAGACTCCAGAGGACGGCTTCCAAGTGTGAGAGCAACGCGCTGTGGTCACCGTGCCCGGTCACTTGGGAACATTCGCTTTTTTAAGGTTCTTTCAATGGCGTTTCCTCTGTATTTGCTACAGAGAC